>NW_028277167.1:12915833-13219500 GCF_051122295.1 Plectrocnemia conspersa
CGATTATAAATTTGTCGACCGCTCGGTTGATATTAATATTATTAATGCTAAAGTAAACATAGTATCATATTATTCAATGTATTTAAATATACAATTTTATGTGAAGCTTACTTTTATATACATATTATTTTAAAATAAGGTAAAGCAAACAAACTTAATTAATCTGAAATATTCACTTTATTTATTCATTAGAATATTTTTATACATTACAATAAATATCAGCTACATTTTATTATGGCTTAACAAATAGTTGAAATGTTAAAAGTTTTGGGGATTAAATGCACCTCGCTTAGGGATGGAAAAAATAGTTAATTGATATTTTAATATTTTATTAGTTAATTTGTACAGAAATTGTATATGTTCATCAATCTTACTTATGTTGATATCAATATCTGTCACTCTTTTTGCATGGATAATCTGCAAACCGGATAATCACGCACGGGATAATCGAGAGTACACTTCAAGCACTGCGAATGAGTTGCATCTCATTTAAAATGCTCATGGGAACTGTTTAATTCTATCGTTCGATCTTAAGCCCTGTCAATTTATAGAGGTATCGTAATCATTTCAACATTAACTTTTGTTTTAATTTCATCCCGTCGCCGGAGGACAAAGTATCCTCGCGGCTCTAAATGGCCGACCCACGCTCCTTGTTTCAATGTTTATTTGAAGTCTTTCATTATATGTCTACGGTCACGACAGTCTCGACGCGAAATGTTTGCCCTGCGAATATTGCCATGAAGACGTAACAACTATCAAGGGCCACGAAAAACAAACACGGCTTAATTGAAAGCGTCTCCACATGAAGAGCTAGAGTGACATCCCGCGAGCTTTAAACACTAATATGTCGATGTAGAATTTCTGAATAGCCTTTAAGACTTCCGTGCCCTTTAGATGTTAAAATATGATATCGCCTGGTTAATTGCATTGAATAAGTATCACAATCATCATCGTTTGAAGTTGCGAGTTTTCGTCTTGTTAAGGGAAGCTTTAGATTTATGAAACGGAAAGTAACCGAAGAACTGATATTTTTGATATGTCTTCGAAATTTATATCGTAGTGAAACTGTGTGTACGTTATACCGGTCGTTTAGCTTATGTGTGTAATAATAACTCGTCTGGTTTGATTTCTGCGCGCAAAAAAATGAAATGCTCGCATAATGTATAGAGACGTCAGCCGTTCGACGGTAATTGTTAGACTAGGCACTGAAAAGGCGCCTAATGAAGATTTATCGTGCTTTATAGCGAGTGCTATTATTATTGTGCGTTTGTTACATATCGCGAATTGTTGTTGCAGAATCCGACAGCACCGCGCTGAGATGTGGATACCGAAGCGAGGTTCAAGAGCGCGCCCTTGCAGTGTCTCTGAGAATGTTCGGCGCTCTTTTGGAAAGATGCTGCACCCTGTTGTCTACGACTACTGAAGAGAACTTGAATTCAGGATTTCCGGTGCACGACGAAGTGATCGAGATACTTCCAGCAATAAAGGTACTTTAGTATACTATAACATAGAGCTATATTGTCGAGTCAGAATCTTAAACTTTATGATAATCTCAACTGTAGCTTCTTCTTTGCACGTGAAAAGCGCTTTCTGTGTCTTAATGTGTTTATTTTTAATTACAAAATCATAATCGTTTAACTTTTTGAATTATATAAATATGCATAACGCAATACTGTGCGAATTACTGATCAGTAAGGGCGGCAGCATTTTTGATCAGAAACGTAATTTCAGTTTTTTTCTAATCTGCGATTGAATTAATTCAGCAAAATTGATGAAACATTTTAAATACACGATTTTATCGAATTTATTGTATTTACTATAGCTAATAATTTATTGAAACGAATTTGATATACATAAAGATCGGATCTGTATCGGCGTTTGTTTAGTATGGATTTGCATATAAATAAAATTAACCGCGATCGAATTATTGAAATGATTGAAATAAAATCTTTGCGCCTTGAAACAACGAATACAAAAACGTAACATGAAATTCACAAAAATTTGCGACGCACACCTGTTTTTGAGATAAGCGTTAAACGACAATAAAGTGTGGCTCTTTCCAACATTTTTTTTGTTCAACGAACGAATTCTACAAATTTCAGTCATAGTAGATACAGCAGATAAAAATTCTATTCACAAATGATTTTCGAAAAGCGTAAAAGAATATTTTTGTTGAGAAAAAGCGTCGCATAAAGGACTATGGATTTTGAAGCAGCACTAGTCACTCGGGTATATTGAAAGAAAGAACGACTATATGTTACTTAAGTATACAAATTGTTTTATTTTACGATTTTTTAATATAAATTTTGAATATTCATATAGTCGAAAATCTGTCAAATAATTTGAATAATCGATTATTCAACTGAGAACCCTATTGCTGATCCATGAAGTAGAGTAATGGAGTGGTGTTGGTAGGGATAATCTTAATGAACTTGGATTCCTCTAGTCGTTCTCAAAGTTTGGAGAATGAGCAGAAGCGTTATCAATAATCAACAAGATTTAGAGTAGCAAAATATTTTTTAAAAGGTATGTCTTCACTGCAAAAAAAATCGAGAAGAATAACTGACTCCGTTAAGGAAAACGTGTCGCAATAGTTACTGCTCGTATTGCAAGACCATCGCTCGTTTATCAAATCAAAGTTGATGAAATATTTTCGCTCGTATTTCTAAATATTTGTAAACCAAGTTACTCGCAATCTGAGGTTTCACTGTTTATTGCAATTTAGGAGAACTGTGCTTGTAATCTGTTAAGGTTTTAGTGGTTGACCATTTTTTGTTAAGGTACGATTTAATAGTTTTGAGAAAATATTTCTTAGTTATTCTGCACTATTGCTTTCATTAATCGTTATATTTGAAAGCCGATAACCGCAATGATTCTTAGAAAATTTAAAGGACACATCTATTAGTTTTGCATAACTATTATGGCTAGTCACGATAGATCTTTGCACTATTTTCCTATTTTTTTTTGCAAAAAAGCTGATTTTACTACTGATAAAAATTATGTATTAAGTTAGGAATATGTATACTTTTGATAAATTCGTGTGGTTGGCTTTTGATAGATTTGGGATTATCAAAACATCTTGAAAAGAATTTGCTGTTTTTTTTTCTATTTTAGTATAGGCAATCCAAATTGCAAGAATTCAAAATATTACACATATAAAGCAAAAATTATGTTAATTCATGATATCAATGCTACTCGCTCAAAACGATTAATTTATCTAACCGTACTCCACCACTAGCAAATTAATAGTGTTGCTAATTAATCGCTGAAGAAAATAATTATATATACTACGCACTTCAATGACATGCAGTTTTTGCTCTTAGTATTTACAGTTACGTAGATTTTAGAGCCGCCATTGCTATCAGCAATACAAATTTCTGCGTATAAAAAATAAAAAAAAATATTAAATACATGAAAAATGGGAACTGAAATCTCGATAAAAATGATTCTGCTCTCATCTATTTATGCATCGAAATAGTACAAAACTCAAAGTGTCAAGACCGAATACTCGTAAATTAAATTGCTAATTTAGTGGTTTTGAGTGGTTTCTACTATTTGCTGAGAAAGTATTGAAGTAAATACGTGCATCATTCAGTTTAAATTTCATTCATAGTAATTGAATGTTGTGTGGCTTATGCAGCTTAGGGACTTATTATATAAACTTACGCAATGATTTCCGTCACGCTCAATAAACACAAAGAGGGTAAAATAACTTGTAGTGCAAATAATGAATTGTAAATAAACTCACGCAGTGAAGAAGTTTATGTATGTGGAAGTATATTCAGTTAAATCATCTTATAGGAATCTGTAAGGGTAAGTGATCTCGACACAAATTTGCTTCATACGTATCTGACGTCGTTTGAGTTATCGCACTATTTAGAAAATGTTAATCCCTGCAAGTATGTTAAGCGTCCGAAACGCAACGTCGAGTTTGACGACCGTAAATGGATTAAGAAAAAACTGAAAAAACGTCTGCGAAGGTTGAGATGGGTTTCGTGATCGCGATTTTCAACGCCTCGGATCAACCTTCACCCCGGCCATCCCTGACACTAAGTTTTCGATATTCGGCAAATCTGGCGTTTAATGGCGTTCGACGTGTTGAAAAAGTGGTTTTCGTTTTTCTGTTGTTGGTGGAGCGGCGAAAAAAATAAACGAACATAGTGAAGAGTCTGCGTTAAACTATATGATGATTGAGTAAAAAATTCCGCGGGTCGCGATCTCGAGATCAATTACGTCGGTTAAAAAATCGAATTCCGAATATATTTTGAACGTGTTTTTTCTTATTTTCGTTCTAGGTGTGGTGTGAATGGATGCTGTGCCACAGTGGGATATGGAATCCGCCACCGAGTGATGATTTTGACGTGGCGTAAGTTTAATTTTATTTAATTGTTTTTATTTTACACTTATTACAATAATTCAACTGTGATGATTATGTTTTATCAACCCTTTGATTGCCGAAATTTGATATATTAGCTTTTGCTACTTTAGTGAAAATTGCTAGATACAACGCCATTATTAAATAAAATATTTGCTAAAAGAAAGAATAACATTTTTTCCGAACATATTTTTTTGTAACCAAAGGGTTGAATGGTTATGTCAATCAGCAAGTCAAATTTTGTGTAGTAACACTGATAATCAAAACATATTGCGTCAAAGCTAATCTATTCGCTGTAGTTTTTGTTAACTAGTGTTAGTATTATTTATTTAAACAAGTTATATGGCGATGACTTAAATCTATAAATTCTAGTGAGCTTGTCTGTTCTTTATATAATACATTTCTAAATACAAACTTAATAAAATTTTGCGTAGTAACTCTTTAGGACCCTATTCAAAACGTGTTTATATTTCAAAATTAAAGATATTTTTTACACAATATATAATATAAAGCTTTTGCTTAAAAATCAACATCCAATCTATATACATTTTAATCACGAACCTACTAGTGCGTTATAGTTATATCCGATTAAGCTATAAATATAACATTTATCCGTCTGCCGTTCTCAGAATCACTATTTGTATTTACTGCTACTGTGTGTGTTTGTGTGAATGGCAAAATTGTCAGTTAGATATCCATCGTAATTGACAAACAAATTACAGAATCCCAGAATAACATCAAAAGGCCGCTTATATTGTATAGATCGCATTATACACAACTTCGATCCAATCACAAAGCTCAGAGTCATCATTTCGCATGTACCACTGTTTATTGTTGAATCGGTTCAAGTACGATTCGAGTATTATTTTATCAAACACAGTTGACACACATACGCTTCGTGTTTACACAAACGTAATAGTTTCGATTGCACAAAATGAAAGGGTTCTGCGTAAACGTGCACATGATGTTTTTTTTTCAATTATAAGCGAGATGACAGAGGAGTAAAAAAATACGTAACGTAATGTAATGGATTCCTTGGTACATCAATCTTCATTACTCGTCAATATCCTCTCGTTGCTTCGTAATTCAATATTTTTTTCACGGTTCGTAAGCGGAAAATTTATAACGAGCAGCGTTGTGCTCCTGATCGGCTTTGATCCTATTGTTGAAGATTTTGGAGCTAACGAATTTGTGTGTCGAGAAAAAATGTGTTAACAGTCGAATTTTGGTTTAGGAGACTTGCAATGGCGTTGATATGACGACAGGTGCCGGTGTCTATTTATAAATTAAAAACGAACAATTAAGGATGTACTCTTGTTAAAAGATCAGCATATTATTTATTTATTTAGCTAATATAGCTAGTTTTTACACTAAACAATTTTTTAACTAAACTTACATAATACATAAACAAAAAATAAAAAAACTTAATAATATAATTTATTTCTTACTGCACGAATGTGTTTCTTTATTCCATTTAGGAAGCCCGTTACATTTTTATTTTTGAGGATTGTCTTAAGAATAATATTCAAATTCATACCTCCGTACTTAATTCCCCTGGCCGTACTCGTTTTCTTATACCTAACTATCCTTAAATTGTCTCTATTTTTAGTATTACATCTATGTACATCTATATTTCTTATTAAATACTCATCAAAATATTCTGGTAACATTATTTTCTAACCTATATATAAATGCCAAAACGTTCATCTTCAATATTTCTTGAACATTTAACCATTCCAATCTATCAATCATACTTCTACAACTAGTAAATCTATTTTTATTTAAAACTACTCTTATTGCTATATTTTGTAATTTTTGCAATCTAATTTATTAAACATATCTAATATTGTTGCATTACAATTAAAATGTGGCAATATAATACCATTATAAATTATTTTTTTGTTTTATATGTAATTACTCCTAAAGATTTTATATTATTATTTAACAAATCTTTATAATTAATAAACATACATTTAGTTTTATTTTCATTTAGTTTAAGTAGATTATTTTTTAACCATATTTCTATTATACTTAATTCATTATTTAAATTATCTACAACTTCCTCAACATTTTTTTATTTTATTAATTGTATCATTAATATATAATATAAACAGCAATGGTCCCAAATTAGACCCCTGTGGTACACCGTGAGATATTATTTTGTCGTTGGAATACGCAAAATTTATTTTAACTTTTTGCTTTATTTTTTTTAATGATTATTAAACCATCTTAAAACTTTTTCACTTACACCGATATTCTCTAATTTCTTTTCTTCTATCTATTGTTTCGCAAGCTCTCTTGAAATCCAAGAAAATGAAGTGGAGCTTTGTTGGTTATACTTAAGAAGGGTACTGATTTATTTTTAGTATTTTAAAACTCAAATAATTTCAATGAAACCATAACTTTTTACGTGAATTTAAAAAAAATGTGAATTACTACAACTTCCAAAGTAAACAACTGAATCATTTTTAAACGTCAAGCGGGTAAGCAAAAAACCTAAGCTTTTAATAGTATTTTCGAATGTAACCACATTTGTTGGATTCACAGTGAAGTGATGTACTCCTTGTTCTTTGAGAAGATTCTGATATTATTTCTCAGATATCCATGGAGAGTGTACGGATAATATCTTAGGGTTTAAAATGGTTGGGAATTGAATCGCAATCGCTTCCTTAATTCTTGACCGTCGCGGGCAGGTGGTCAACGTTCGAAATCGCGTCTCATATAACAAGCTATCTAGCCTTTTAATCAATTTCCAGACTGAATGATCTTTTTAGGATAACCATGTAGGATAGTGCACATATATTTTAGGCGTGTGTTACTATAATGAACTATTTTGTTTAACGCATTGAGGAAAGCTGTAGTCAAAATGGTCAGATTTTTGTAATATTATAAATAAAACTGTTATATTTTTGTGAGAGTAAATCACAAGATTATGAGCGCAAAAGGCGAAAAAGTCAGTAGGCATATATTAATTCATAATACATTTATACATACATATAATTATATAATAATTAACGTCGATAAAATTAAATACGTTGTTATTTTTTTTGCGAGATTTTATTAAAAAATACTTATTTTATGAAAAATCAATATTACTAACTTCTACATGTAGATGTCTCTAGTTTTCTATGTTTTTAGATAAACTTAACTAAAAATATTTATTTAGTCATTTTATATTTTTTTAGTCATTTTATCGATTTTATGGATAAAACTAAAAAATATACGTATACTTTTTATATTTTTAATGTTTAAATTGATTATAAAATAATTTAATTTAATAATAATTCATATCGAAATCATTGCTGTCTATCACTTTGAATTTTTTTGTGGAACCTTAATTAGGAACACATCTACTTTTGCCTCCTTTTGATGATTTAGCGAAAAATGTGACATTGCATTGTCATTGAATAGATTCATGGCTCGTACTGCTACATACAGCCTTTCTCGGGTGGTGCTTTTCTGATGAACTTGAATTCCTCAAAGTCTAGAGGATGAACAGAATCATTATCAATAAACCATCAAGACTGAGTGGAAAAATCTTTTCTAAAATGTATGGCTTCACTGTAAGAAGAATAATTGGCTCAGTTGCGGAGAAAGTGTCGCAATACTTACTGCTCCTATTGCAAGACATTGCTCGTTTATCAAGTCAATTTTGATAAAAGATTTTCTCTCGTATTGCGAAATACTCTTAATTCAAGTTACTCACAATCCGAGGTTCCACTGTATATCGAATGAAATAATCAATTTAAAGTTGAAAAACAAAAATTATCAGAATTATTTGAAATTTTAATTTAAAAATATTTATCCAAAAAAATTACAATAATCTCAGGCAACGTCAAATCTTTAAGACGAAAAAGACAGCCAAGATTCATCTCTTGTGTATTATTTTTTCATCCGTATCGCGCGATTTTCGGACTGGCACCGGCGATCGAGATAAGTCGTCGACCAGCTATCTCGGAGATCTTGACGAGGAGGCGACTCGGAAGTGCGATGACCTTGACTTGAGGAGTAGTAGTGTATATAGGAAACCCCGAGACGCATTCGGAAAAAGGCGAGCGCGTTAATTCGATGGCTGGTCGGTGGTGTGATAGGAAGGAGAAAAAACGCAGAAATTCCATTGACACGATATCAGAGTCGCATCACGAACTCCAAAGCCAGTGGTGGTGACTCGGCGCAATCTATTGTGTCAAAAAATCAATTGATACAATCGTGAGAATTCATTTAACGGCGCGACTTCTGCGCTATAATGCCCTGGAACCGAGACGCTTCCGATCGCTTCATATATACACATAATTTGTATGTAGTACGTACGAGCGTGTCAGTCCGTTGACACATCTAAATTTTATATCCAGAAGACTGAATTGAAAAAATTCGCACTTAGGTTCTAATAATACCACAACTCATTTTTTTCAATATGAGCAAAAAACGAAAAATATAACGTAAAAACTTGAGACATCCCATTGACAATTAAACGGAAAGTTCCTTAATAAAAAGCCTGACTAATAAACGAATGATGTTTGATTTCTTTGTGCACTGTTACTTTTAATATTTGTTTCTATTTACAGTAAAAATTTGATTTAAGGTCGCAATAAACAAAGCCCGACATTGGTCGGTTATTTATTATAATGACTTCTTGTGATATTGTTGGTAAAGCATAATCTAGATTATCTAGTGACTAAATTAATTTGATAGAAAAAAAAACACTAAGGTCCATATAAGATTCGAACCCAAGTCTTTATTTATAGTCAATAGTTAGCAACGTACCACTCGTCTATTGAGCTGGTCTATATGCATTGCACTAAAACGGTTAAACTTCTCTAAAACTAGTGGAAAATTAATCTATATTCCATTGTGACTTTACTTATCGTAATTCAAACAACTTTTCCTTGCGACAGTTATCTAATAACAGCGTGAAATAGCAAAGATGTACGTATGTATTTCACTACCTGTAACACAACATGTAATTTTGAAGTCTTATTTTCTTAAAAATTTTTTTACTGCTTTGACTTATATGTACTTGAAAAATAAGATAATTTTTCGAGAAACAATTATTTGTCTTTAAAACATATATTGCCTACTAGTACATGCTTAGGCGTTATTTTACAGGTCCTTTCGTTTGTTAACTTTGCTCCATAGTTACACATACTCCACTGACACTTTGTCCCGAACTTATTTCAAAATTGTCGATATATTTATCGGTTATACTCTCGAAATTCAGGTGACTGCTCTTTATCAAAGCGATTGCTTTTCTCGGTATTCGAAGGGTCGTTTAGGTCAATACAGATTCACTAGAAGCGAGTTCGGCTGAACTCTATTCCAAATGTAAAGCGAGATGTATCTAGATGAAGTTATTAAGTGTCTTAAGGAAGTCATTCAGTACGGCAGTATTTGGCTTATGAGGTATAATAAAAAAGTATGGTGAATAATTTTATTACGAACAAAGTAATTAGCTTACATCAAATTTGAATTAATCTCCTTCAAAATATTCTCCTTGGCTAGCGATGCACTTATTCCAACGTTGATTCCATTATTGGAAGTATTTCTGGAAGGCTTCTTTCGGAAGGGGCTTTAGTTGCTTCGTCGTGGCCCTCTCAATGTCGGGAATAGTGACAAAATGTTTTCTTTTTAGCACGGTTTATATTTTTGGGAAGAGCCAGAAGTCGCATGATTCTAAATCCGCAGAGAAAGGTGGATATGGACAGACAAGAACCTTTTTTTTGCCAAAAATTCGCACATCAGAAGCGATGTGTGGCAAGGCGCGTTGTCGTGATGAAGGAAGAAGCTATTGGTCCATTTTTCTGGTCTCCTGCGTACATCGTTTCGCAAACGTTACAGAACGATCTTGTATTATTCGGAGTTTACAATCGTTTCCCTTTGATCGCACTCTGCTCTCACTATAAAAAAATCAATTAATATGATTCGACTTTGAGTGACGTGCCTTCTTAGGGCGGGGAGAGTCACTCGTTTAACATTGGGAACCCTGCATTTTCGTCTCAGGATCATAGCCATACATCCAACTTTCATCTCCAGTTATAATTTTGACCATGAAGTCCGGATCTGCATCAAGACGATCCTTCAATTCCGTGCAAACTGACACACGATTTTCCTTCTGTTAGTCAAAAATCTGGGAATAAATTTTGCACTCACTCGTCTCATTTGCAAATTATCGGTTCAAATGCTTTGTACGAACCCGTACGAGATGTTCAGTTCTTCGGTGAGCTCTCGAATAGTCAATTGCCTGTTTGAACGAACCATTTTTGACGACCATTTATCGACCTAACTCTTCCGGCACTGGAAGCCGGCTGACAAGTCACAACTTGTTCAAACTCGACACTGACTATCTCAACGGATCAAGCTATCTTATTACTTCAAATGGATGTAGCGTCAGCAGTTGCTGCTATAAAAATTAATTCACCGTATTTTTTGATCACACCTCGTGTATACATTAAATCATATGACCAATATCGATGATTCGGGGCGGAACCAGACTTTTTATTGTCTAATACAGATCTTATTAGAGTGTAATTTAAAATATGTTGGCGAGGTTTCTCGTCGAACACACAGTGAGCTAACATATTTGTTACTTGGTATTTTAAGGGTTCAAAAAGAGTATTTACTTATTAATTTAAAATATTTAGCTTTACAAATACTAAGAAAAATATATTAATTTGATATCGATCTCATCAATAATACAAATTCTTATTTTTAAAATATAATTATAATTAAACGCACATCTCTTGAAATTTGTGACTAGTGGCTTGCACCATTGGACACAATCGCTATTTTGTTCCGTGTCATTGGTAATTAAATTAATCAATACACCGAATTCGTCACGTGTAAGCCTTATACATATTTCGATTTTTAATGCTCTGCGAGTATATGTATACGTATTATAAAACGATTATAGAATATTCTAACGTTGTTAAATCGTGTGAAAAGTTGAGTAAAAAAACCGACGATAAATTGTACCGTGGACAGAGGTCACGGTCGCCCTGGGTCCATTTCTGTCAGTTAGTTCCGCAGGGTCTTCTTGTTGTTCTTCCTCCGCAATTCCACCGGGTCATTCGATATTTCGTGAAGGTACTACAAGTAGTATTTCGGGACCGTTAGGTGTTTTTATTTTATACCTATAACCGGTGGTTTTCTTTACGAGTGTTTTTTTTTGCGTTTCGTCGACGGTAACGTAATAATGGTAAATTCGAGACGTTCCAGGAAATGACCGCCCGCGAGATGCACCATAGTTTTTACGTTATTTATGTTCTCATTAAACCTTTTTTTCTTCGCCTTGTACTCCGCCGTTGTTGTGCGTATGTATAAAATATCTTTACGCATTCCGCGGCATTGACGATTGCAACACTTTTACCGCTGCCGACATTAGAGTTAACCGATTGGCCAGTTTATTGCATGTGTATGTAAAAAAAACAACAACACAAATGCGTGCACATTTGCACTTCATATGCTGTATTTGTGGTAAAAACTTTGACGAGTTTACATTAACTCTCAGTCATTGCTTGGTGTCATGCAATTTGATTATAATATATAATTTGAAATAGCATTCATTATCATTAACTAATATCATCCACGTTTAACTATTATCATCAATAGTATTCTATATTTATTTAATGAAATATATTTAAAAAATACAAAAGTAAATAAAAATGTTTGACGCATGAAAATAATATTGTTATATATTATTAAATCAAACAGTATGCTATCTTATATGCATATACATTCTATGAATATAATATAAAAATATTTTATCGTTTTCACGTATATTTATGTATGTGGACATAGTAGGACAAAGTAATACTAAATAAATTCAACCAACTTTAAAACCATTAATAAAAAAATTCAGATCATTCTATATTAATATGATTGAATAAAAATAGTCTTGTTCCTATTATCTATTTATTTGATTTTAAATTATAATATTTATATAAACATGGAAATTTTATATTCTAAAGCGAAAGATAGAAGGCAGAAAATATTAAAATTAATTTGCAAGTGAATCAAAATATTTACGATGTACTAAAATTTGAAAATAAATATACTTAATCTAATGTCGACGGTTTGAACTTTATGGTACTGATACTGACCTACTGATAAATAACGACATCACCATTAAATATTTTCTATCGTGTTAAGGTAATAATACCTGTGCACTCCTTACCACTACTATATCAATAATTTGTTGTAGAACTTCAATATTAATTCTTATATTAATAATAATTAATATTGAGCTGCAACATATTAATTCTTTCTTTAAAAAACCACCAGTTTAATAAACATTTTAATCACAGTTATTATTAAGAACATAGGGAAAATTCTCTGAATTTTCATGGAGGAATATCTTTGAAAGTGGAAAAAATTACTGCTTACTTTTACTTACCATCTTTGATAAATGAGTTTAAAATCGTTTTTAAAATACACGTATTCGTATCACAAATTGTACGCTCGGCGTTGCCGATCTTGACATTGATATATTTTTGCATAACACTTACCTTGCGAGATATTATCTCTCGACCGTTATGAGAGTGGTTCACGGCCCGCTGTTGTTGTCGATGTGTACAAAACAACTTTTTTATATAACGCATTTTCATATACTTTTGTTTTATTATTTTCAGCACCGAGACTGACCCCTGGCCGAAATTGGCGAGACTGATGAATCTGCTGGAGCCCCTGGACCTTCAGCGCGACCTTTTGAAATCTGAACCCACCGAAGGTATGCGACGTCCATTATACCCGCGGCTGATCTATCATAGTTAAATCCATCGGCGGAATGTGCACGCATGCGTTTGTGTGAGCATCTCCCTAGGTTTGTTCTTGTCCTGTCGGTCGTCGAATCGCGAAGGCGGCCATTCTCCCGGTGGTCTTTCATCTCTCGCCATATCCGTTGCTTGTTTGTTCCTATGGCAGCACGTGGGCCGCTCCTACCACGTTGGGTGTTTGCCTGTTTGCTCTTCTGGCCTAGGGTTAAGGAAGGCGTGTTATGTGCATTCTATAAATGTTTTGAAGTTTGTATGTAAAAAGTGAAATTTCGATCTTAAGCCAAACAAAAACATGAGTGAAATTGTAATTTTAGGAACACACAAGAACTAAGAAAAAAAATTAAACTTTTAATGCCCACGCAGAATCAAACTACCGTTTTCTAAATATTTATGCTTTACATTAAACCATTAACTCTTGCTTAATTTAGCCGGCGAACGAATCCTTGTCAAATATTTAAAGCTCATTCTCAGGTCTTTCAGGTTTTCTAACCATAAGGGGTGTGACTTCTTAGCCATAAAAGACGTCGTTGTAAGCTGATAATAATTTATTAGTTAAAATTACATATATTGCGAGTTACTATGATGGGCGAGATCGTTTTTTTTCCGAGTGGCGGTAGAGAAGCTGGTGGAGGGTTGATGTCAGTGGAAGACCCTCAGAGGTCTTGTAGTTGTGGCAGCGACAGTGTAGTGGAGGTTAGTTCCTCTGCTGCAGTTATAGTCTGGTGAAATCATGTCTGAGTGCGTCTGAGCGTATCTAATCTCGGGTCGTGTCTCTGCCTTCTCCTTATTGGAGACCAGCATTAAGTATTAAGGGTTGCAAAGCTAATTGATGAACCACAACCATGCAGCGACCATCCAGTCAATTGTTGTACTCGTTTCTTCGAACAAAGAAATATGTATACGCCTCTAAAAAGTGACATTAGCTTGATGGACATCTTCCCGAGGTCGAATTGTGCAACGGGAATATTGTTGTCTTACGGTGCTTTTTGTCTTCCGATGATATATTGTTTCCCGTGACCGTTTCGCAACAAAGTAATATCCTTTCAATACATCGGAGAATAATTGCGTGTTATTTATGTGAAACAATTTTTTTCTAGCTGTAACGAGGGCTTTTGTGTGGCTCTATCCTTTACATTCTATTGTCTAATAATAATAATATTCTCACTGCGTGAGATTTAAGAATACGAACCATTCATTTATGCATTTTTAATATGTCAAAGTCGAGACGAAATGCTTGTTAATCGTAATTCCAGGAGTGGGTCATCAAATTTATATTGTCAAACGATGCTTTCGGAGTGTTATTCGGAAATCCCTGTCCTTATATTTACTACATGATTTGAATGCAGCTGTTAATTTAACGGATTAAAACAGCTGTTTTTTAATTGCAGCAGTTGTAAACCATATAAAAATATTAGTATAAATTATTTTGTATTTTTCTCGAGAAGAAACACTAGTCTTAATTAATATTTCGGGTTTTGAGGCCCAATGGGTGTTACATTGCAGCCAGAAATAGACGCCCAAAAGCTTGTTACAATTTATTTAGTTATGGTACATATACCGCAGCGAAATTTGTATATTCTTGTTTCGAGCGCTGGTGGAGAAGCTGGCGGAGAAATGATGTCCTCGGGATGATGCTCTGAGGTATATTGTTGCTCGTCTTAACCCGCAGTGCTGTCTATGGAGCATCTCTTCGTGGGAGTGTCGTTTCACTAATTCGTCTGTCTTGCCGTCTAGGCTGTCTCTTATGGAGACAAACCTTTTGTACGTCTCCGCGAATCACAACAATGACAGAGTGAAATTAGCATTATGAACTCATTCCGAAGGTTAAATAATGCAAAGGGGTAATATCAATGGTGTATTGTTTGCACAGAAGGGTATGGATTTTTTGGTCATTACGAGGAATAATGACGCGATAAATAAGCGTGCATTGACACATTGTCTATGCATTCTATTATGTTTTTTCTCTAGATATTACGAGGGTTTAACTGTCTGTGATGTTTTTATGTCCCATAAATATTTTTATATTTTATCTGGACTTCTTCTAGAGAGTTACGATATTTATCCATACTTTAGTTTTATTATCTAGTAATTCTAAATGCGATTTCTGTGCTTTTATTTAGTGTTTTCTGCCTTGTATTTATGATTTGTTAGACAATCAAAAACAAAAGTTGTCATATACTTTACACGAATTACATAAAATGTTAAAATAAATATTGTTTTGAAGTTTTTTTAAAATTACATTTACACACTTAACTCAATTTTGCTAAAGTTGGCAGATGACCACATTTTTGAACGACTTGATTAGTGTTACTTTCGTCGTTTTGGTTTTAAACATCCTTTCCAGAATCCTATTCATGGCATATGTAGCTTATTGGTTTAGTAAAGTGTAGGATTACGTTTGGCAAAGCAACCAAAAAATCGGTAGTTGTAGGAAATTGCCAATCCTTTTTTCACCACACATGCTATCCTAACGCTAATAGACGCTCGCTCGCGCCCGTACGTGTCCGATGGTTCGATTTCCCTCTAGTCGCAAATTGGTAACACCTGTTGATCCTAGACGTCGCCACTATCCTGCTTGTAGAGCACGCGGCTCGTGTACCATATTGCATTCTTATCTCGAATAATGCTTTCTCACGTGACGGATCCATTGATTGCGCGCGCCCGTGATCGGAAAGCCAGCCAACTACGAACTAGCTACTGCGAAAGTGTCAACTACCGCTAGCAGCCAGGCCGTCTACGAAACGCACCCTGTAACACTGCGGGCCATTGTAGAGAATTTAAATATCGAAGTCTACGTTAGGTCTCTTTGTTGCGAGAAAATTCACAGGGGAAATGTGCTGCTATAACATATGTATGTTCACAAAATACCTAATCATAATTTAATTTAAAAATTCAACAATGTAAAAACATGACAATGACGTTTAGTGGGATATAATAATTTGCCATTACATGTAAGTAAGTGCTTTAGGTACAACGTGTATAAGCTCACGAGTTTCTTGGGCGTATCGGACAACTCTATCAGTATAACATTTATATTCCAAAATCAAACGTTTATCAATGTTCTCATAATTTTTTAAACATTTAAGTATATATTAATGTTTAGGGTCCTTTGTAAAAATCGAAGTATATGGTGATATAAAATGATAGACTATTATTAGCTATTATTTTTTTAATTCATATTATTTCAATATTTTTATTGAAATTTAATAACCCCTGCACGAATATAGATAATTACTAGATATATTCGGAGCGTTTTCCGATATTACCCTAATCGTCTCTATGAGATAAACGTGTAGTTAAATAGCCTAAGCTGCCGGTAGTTTAATCTTCTGTGCTGTGATTAACCGTGACTTGGGTTTATGTACGGACATACATAATACATACGTACATACACACGTTTTGAGGCATTCGCATCGGTTAGACATAGAGAGAGTGGCGCTGATTAACCGTTGAACTCTCGGTCCAGTCTCCTGGGAAGTGGGTGAAGCAATCCCTGACCTGGCTCTCGGCCAGAGGATGATCAATGGCGTCAATTGTACCTATGATGTGTTGTTGCTGCCCGCTGTTGTTCTCCGTTCACCGTTATATGGCGAAAATGCCATGCGCGGGCTTCAGTTTTCATTTTTTCCTGCCCCATTGTTGCATGTACGTAGTGGATATTGCAGGGAGGCGTTTCGCGGATTCTGCGAAGCTGTTGCCGTTCGAATTTTCAAATCATCTGGGGCATGATCGTAAAAGCATGCGGTCAAGTGCGCGGTGAGTCTCTTCGGCGTTATTAGAGAGCGACGTTTGAACCTGGACGCTATTATCTCGGTAGATGGTTTCAAATGAGGGTAAAAATAGAAGGCGAACGTTTGCCCGCATCCATTGTGTATTCGCTATGCAGGGCAGATGGAAAGTTCAGTACAAGTTTTATAAAAATTGACCTAGTTGCCCGGACTTTTATACAAGTATTCGTCCTAGTCTCTTCAACTGATTTTTCAATATTATAACAAACAATATCGGTAACCATCTCAACACCTGAGTCGCGTTCCAATGCAGCATAGCAGTGAACAACGATATTGAAAATATTTATTGCCAGCGGCGTATTATGAGACAAAAACAGCAAACGGCGCAAAATGCTCATCCTTACGATTCAACCGCATCCATGATGCTTTCTGTATTGGTGTGTATGCACACATAAAGAAGATGCGTGTGCATATCCATAAGACCGCCATGAGAAAACACATTAAGGACGATACTCACCGCATCCTTCGAATTGAAAAAAATATATAGCATATTTATGTATCGAGTATGAGAGTGCTTACAATAATATACGACGAGAGCTTATTATTATGTACACTCTGTTTCTATGAATATATTGTTTGACATCGTTGACACGCGCTAACAATCTAACAGACACAATGCCACGTAACAACTGAACGACGAGCTGTGTGCTTGCTATACTTAGAAAATTTATCATAGGTTATTCGTGAGAGGTGCTGGTTATCGGACGTCTAGTCTAGGTGGACGCGTGATGCTGCTCACCTCACAGTGTCGGCCAAGGGTCACTGGGTATACAATAGCACTATGTGAAAATAATGGCCAGTCACACAGCAATCACTGATCGGGGATAACAACATAAATCAAAATGGAGCTTTAAAATGCGCTATAAAATCAGTAGTATTAATAATTTGAGAAACATTTCGACAAACGCTCATGTTTTTAAACGCTGTATTTAAAGTAAGCTCTAATTACAACTGCAGCTATTTTTAGTATACCATATGTTTTCCAGAGCTCAATTTGAGTCTGATTACTGCAGGTCAAATCAAAATCGCAACCTTTGATTTGTGGCAATTCTTTAGAATGGATTCCGATTAGAGCTATTCATGCGACCTTCGCACACAGACATGATTCCTACTCCTGCTGTCATACGACCCCATGAAAATCAGGACCTTACTTGAATAAAGACACTATTGGTGGCAAATACAAATAAATGCTGTGAATATCTTCGCTGAATAAGCATCATTCTATAAACTGGCGACGTTGATATTTTTTTCGATCTCGAATCTATTGGTCAGAGAACTGAGGATTGAGAGGCACGTTGGAATCGAATCGATCAATATGGATATTAAAAGCACGAGAAAGCAGCCGCTTCCCACTTCGACTCTTCGAATAGGACACGATACGACTCGGAGTTTACGTGACGTAGTACTACGACGATAACAGACAAACGTGCTTATATGCATTATTGCGTAAACTTTAGTTGTGATTCACAAATAATTTGACTCGCACAATGTTCAAGTGTCCAGTCTCGATTCGCCGACCTATAGTCCTATAAGTTACGGACTTGTATTATATTTCGATATAACTACTATACATATTGCAGAGCGTCCCATGTCGTAACAATTCAATGCAGTTTCTTTGACTATCACTTGGAGACATTGAAGACTTCAAAACTACCAACTCCATACCGTTGTTTTAATTAAAATTTCATCTCTTTTCAAAAATTGCCCTCGTGGATTTCTCGGATAACCTGATTCGCCATTTTGTTTCAAAATGGCGGCTATTAAAAAAATAAAGGATCGTAACCCTGTACAAATCATTTCTAGAATAAAAACGAGAATTAGGTTACGATGTTTGAAGTTTTTATAAGGCTATGTTAAATAAAAACACATTTTTTTATTTTTATTATATTTAAATTTTTATTGATAAACGTTTTACACCTTTTTACTTTTTCATTTTTTTAACAGAGCTAAAATTTTCTTATTAGCCACACTTTTTAACCACGATGACGAATCTTAGTCAAAATATTTACATGATAACCCATAGAACAAGTTTCTTGTCGATATGATTGAGGACGGAATAACACATTCCGTAACGTCTCAGATTAGTAACTTTAAGATTGCGGGTTCAAGCCCCGGCAGTAGCACTCGAATTTTTATTTATAAATAAAAAATTCGCTATTATTAAAAATCGGCCCCATCTGCAGTGACATCTATTGATTATAAATTATATTACACCTAATAATTTATAACAGTCATTAGGTTTGATCGAGACTTACCCAGTTGGTACAGATTTAATTGGACCTATCAGTTTACAACGGAGGATTTAAAAAATATATAATAGAGGATTTAAAGCACGGCAGTTATTTTTATATCAGCAATTTATAAACAGTATATTTACGAGATCTATTTTTATGATTAAAACTACGGCATTTATCGTGTTCTCAAAAATGACAAAAAAATAATTTAATTTCTATTTTTTAACGTTTTTTTACCTATTTAAGATTTTTTTACGGATTTACGATTTTCTCTGAAATATGTATGTTTATTTTGAAATCTGCCTAATTGAGTTTAATAATGTTTTATAGCAGTTTTAAAAAGAAAAATATCAATACGCGTCTTGCTATTTTTCTTAATGATGCTGCTTTTTAATCTTTGCATTTTTATAAGTAAGTAAAAAAAAAATATATCTATTAATGGCAAATGCCGATCAATTGAGCAAACAGAACCATCGTTTTATTTTAAGTAAAGAATATGTTATTCTTTTTAGTTAATAAATAAATTAAAAGGACAAATTAGTGAGTGATAAAAATATTATGATTGGATAAAATTTAAAATGTGTCCCATTATAATTTAAAATACTATTTTAAAAAGCTTAAATGTAACATTAAATGAACACTTACATTTTATTATTTGGGTTTGCTGTGCGCTCACCCGTTGACGTCTCTCGCATTTCTTTATTCGATATTCGCTGAAGCAAATTGGATACTATTTATAGTATTTCAATTTATTTATGGCACTCATATTTATAAAAAAATTATATTCACAAAGTATTTTTTAAATTTTTTAGACGATGACGTCGTCAGACTACCTGAAGAATCGCAGTTTGCCGGATTTACTCCGCTGATGCTGTGCGCCCCTGAGACCGTCTACGCTCCTAGGACGATGGACCCCGAATCCGCTAAGCTGGCCGTTCGCACGAGACGTTTGCTCTTCTTCGGCACGGAGTACTTGTGCGGCTTGGATCCTCCTGCTTTAGAGCGTCGTTTGGCTGCTCCAGACGTTGCGGAATACGTTTCGGTTGTTGGGAGACGTCAACCAGATTACGAACGAGGCATACGCAGAGATCGACGTGATGTAAGTGTTTATTCTATTGTGAATTCCTCTTAAACAACATTTTACTTCAACGATTAATACGCCTTCAATATCGTCTTTGCCTTACAGGTTGATTCATTGCCTCTATTTAATGGTTCATAAATAAATATTAAAAAAAATGTTTTCGTTGCGTGAATGTGAAATATGGTTAAACATATTTTTATGGCTCATTATAATAACAAAACTCAAGTTCAAGGGTCTTTGAAGTTTATAACCATTGGGAGCACTACATCACAGACCTTATTGCACGTCATTCTGTGCTTAACAATCTCCTCAATTTTATATACACTATTAATTCGATTTTCAACATGAATAACTGTAGTCTTTCTCACCCAAGAGGGCAACGAACGAGCGTGTCGCATTTTCGCGAAATGAATTTGCGCCTTTTATGTCGCGCTGGATGCATTGAGATTACACAGTGTACCGCTTTTCCTTATCGACGTCCGCTCTTTTATCGTATCTCGCTTCTCCATCTAAAGATTACTTTTTAAATATACGGTTTTTTGCAGTCGAGCGACTCGGACATAATGGAGGCGAGTATGAGCGAGGACGAAGATAACGCGCCGAAAGCTCAAGAGACCAAAGTGAACTGGGCGTCGGAGGACAGCGGAGATGAGGCCACCAAGAAGCTGCTGCGCCGCAGAGACCAACTGGAGCACAGGAGGAGAGACTTGGAGAAGCGCAGGCTCAGAATGCAGGTGAATAATTTTGTCGTACAAAAAATAGCGTTAACCGTTTGAATGATCGAATTCGTTTGGTATGAATCGATGCGTTTCGCTCAGTTCCGCCGATCGGACATGGTCGAAAGCTACGATTTTTGGGCGTGGGCGGTCAGTGGTGCGACTGTCTGTCGGGAGCCTTACTAATAATTCGAACGTCGCCTTTACAGTTACGATAATCACTTTGTAAATCAAATTCCTTACGCGGAACTCGAGTCATGATTGAGTATTGTGACTGCACGAATTGTGGAAACGAGTCGCAATTAACAATGCCGCACCGTGTGTTAGGATAGTGGGTCAAAGTTGTTGTCGGGCGGTTTAATTGTTGACGGTTCAATCAGTTGTGCAATGTATGAAAATATACGCACTTGTCAAAAACATATTAATTGGTTATGCTATCATAAAACTAAGTATATTATTATTGCGGTCATTACAGCGTTTATAGTAGATTTAAATAAATACATATACATTAGGGTGTCCCTTAAAAATAAATAAAGGCCAAAAATATTTTTTTTACTTAATTCGATACGCATACGATTTAAATTTATTATATTTGACACTACACACTCATTAGTTAAATATTAGCTCCCTAGGATAACGTTAACCCGTGCCAAATTGACGACAAAGAAAAAAAATTGGCGCTTCACACTTCTCTGTGAACCTCCGCCTTCTTGGACTTCTGGGTGACATTCATTTACTTAGTGACGTATGAAACTGAGGAACATAAAACAAGCTTTTACAAATTTCCGATTGATAAATCACGTGTTTGTAATAAATCAGATACTTATTCCATATGTTTTTTAGTGTCGCTTTTTCCTGGCGGATTTTCGTGTCGTTTCTAATGTGGTAGGTGAAAACAAAAGTATGTACCATGTTTCAAAAAATTAAAATTAGTACTGAGTTGATAAGGTAAAATTTCAAATTTCTCTATTTGTGTTCTCGTACACAATAAAGCAAATATTGTTTTTGTTCCTCTTCTACTGTAATCAGAGCATGAAAGTCTTGCATCAAATTTATAGCTCTTTCAGCCGTATCGCTCACTGCTTTAATCAAGGATTTTTGGCTTCCAAAAACGTAGCGTTGGTTTCCCATGAAGATGGAAATAATATATTTATAAATACTTACTCTTGATGAATATTAAATCATCGTCTTAATATATTTTTTTTAAAATCAATAGAAATTTGGTAAATAATAAGGATGAGTAAATATTTACAACTTCAAATTTATTAATAATAATAAACTCATCGTACAAGGGGCCTCTAAGTTATTTATTTGCCGGTATGTATCGATGCAGCTGTTTTTGCTTTTCTTTCTTGATCAACCTCCTCGTCAAATAGTGACAAGACAGCTATTTAGTCAGTTAAATTTGATTAAATTTCTTTAATACTGTTTTTAAGATGAATATTTTCATATGGCTTCATCGAATTTAGAAAAAAACGAGCACTGACTGTCCTCCCTTGAAAATAGAATGTCCCTAAATATGTTAAAAAAAAAATATTTTGAAAATATGTAATTTTAGTAAAGTCATATTAGAATACATTTTTACCGGTATATATATATTTTTACTAGTGAAAATATAATCTATCTGGCAAGTGTTATGATCGTAATAATATATACAGTTACATATTTATCATTATTTATTTACATGCGATGTGTATATGTTACAGTGAATGTGTATTTTTCGTGAAGTTATATTTTCCCCAGTGAAGTCCAAAAATATTTTCCCCAATAGATATATATCACTTCTAGAGAAAATATTATTTAACGGATAGGCGCCAGTGAAATTATATGCTGCACTTAGATGTCTGAAACTCAATTTGACAGTTGCAAAACGCCCATTTGCTGTTCAAACCCAAACCTAACCTATTGATAGTTCTAAAACTTATTCCATTAGCTAAGCGAACTCAACTGTCAGGGGAAAATAAGCAGAAGAAAAAGTATAGACACGTCAAATTTCGCATATTGCTCCATAGTTTTCTGTTTTAAAAATATTATTTCTGATATGGGAGTATTGGTCAAAGTGTATTCAAACCGAATTTTGGTCAATAGGAGGGCGCAAAAACAATTATCACTTCTCAGAAGTCAAAAATTTCCGTCAAAAGCAATAAAATCGTGTCGGCGCTGGTGCAATGGGAACGCTCGGTAACGAGCGTACTCACTGCAACACGATTTTATTGCTTTTGACGTGGATTTTTGACTTCTGAGAAGTGATAATTGTTTTTTTTGCTCTCCTATTGGTCAAAATTCAGTTTAGATATGCTTCCTATATTCGTTTCTCACTTATTGTGAGTCGTAATATTGTTACAAAATATTTTTAATATGAACAGTAGATTACCGAGCGTTACCACTGCGACGGCTACGGCACGATTTTATTGCTTTTGCCGTGGATTCTAAACATCGTTCCTTTCGTTTTTTGTACGGATTCGTTGGATAGATGATTTACTTATTAGAAAATCGTCTATATTATATCCAATCGATTGTTGCCTGCAGAATGAAAATTGCGTTTCTTATACTCAACTTACACTATCTAAATCTGATGCTAATTTTAGAGTAATAAAATCTTTCCTATCTCGTTCTCTGTCGTAGTAGATATCTTGTGGATTTGCAGTATCCTCATATGTTCTAGATGTAAAATCGTCTTGTTAATGGGAACTGTAAAATCATATGCTGCCGATGAAGTTGATGCAGTAGAAAAATGTTTTATTCTTCGAATTTACTCTTTTAACGCCCATTGTCTCATCCGCTCCTGTTTTTCAGCAAGTTTTCAATAAACTTCAGCTGTCTCTCTGTCGCTGCAAAAATGTCTTATCTTCTTCTAATTTTATCAGCTGAAGTGCATATGCGCGTGCAATATCAAATAGGTTCTCTAAAAACTTCTACGGCGCTCGTAGACATCTTGGATTTTTTAGGAATATTTTTGCAGGGCCTCCAAAGTTAATTTTTTTTTACGCAATTAGATAAAAATTTTGTGGGCATTCTTGCCTTTTCACAACATACAGTACATTCACGAATGCTGAGATTTGGGCTTTCACTGACCACGAATATTAAAGAATGCCACTTTGCGATTTGACGAAAGTTTGTATTCCGATATTTGATGACATAAGTCTCCTACTAAAAATATATATTTCCTTGAACTTCGTAATTCCACGGGCATGATGCTTGTTACGAACTACTACAATACTGAACGAACAAACGCCACAATACGACTGGAAAAAATGCGTCCTCAAACAATCAAGAACCAACATGCACAGCTTGTCTTGACATGTTTCCATGCGATTCGGCATGGGTTAACGTAGAAACTTTATTTGCGAGTGTTTTAATATAAAACGAAAAAAATGAGAGGATATGCGTAAAATTTTTTTTCGTAAAATAAGCTTGTACAAATCTTATTAAGCACTGATGCCATCAGTTTTTACATATCTCTTATTTCATGGTAATTCTGGTTAATTTTATGGTCATTCCAATACACCTCTTAGTGATCTTTGAATTGTAACGGAATCAGTTTCGCCTAAAAAATAGCTATATTTTTTGCTGTTCACTATGCCTTCAATGCAGAGAGATGCCGGGACCGAAAGTACCACTAAACAAGATATGTTTGAAACAAATTTGTAAGGAGCTTTTATATCTATTTTTGAGTTTTAGTTCAGAATGTATTTATATCAATATATGATCTTAAAACATAGCATTTATTTATTGTCTTAAAAAACAGCCATTTCATCGAACACCCTTCCTAAATCGATTTGGTACGATCTGCCCGTCAGACCTTGTAATTCTCTCGACTTTCACTATCGCGCTTACGTCCACTATTCGTCTCGGGATTGCGCAAAGGCAAACAAAACGAATTTGTTTAATCTAAAAACCGTTCTGTTCGGTTCGATTCACCGTCTGCCTATGTATGTATGTGTGTTTATACACACTTGTGCCGATTCGTCCGGTTAATATTTGAACTCCCCTCGAACGCGCGCGGATGTGTATTGATCGAATTCAGCTTATTTTTGGAGCGTTTCATTTATTCATGACGGCGCATTTCGTCCGGTCCGGTCTGGTCTGGGCGTTTTAAATATTTCAGCCTCGTTCGGCCGAAAAGATTTTATTGCAGAGTCGTCAAAGGGGAATTCTGCGAAAATGCCTTTAATCGCTCGTATGTGTTTGTTTTTTTTTGTCGTGCCCCCTCCCATTCGTTTTAATTTGCGTTCGCTTTCTCTGTCGGGTTCAAAGCGAAAATTTATATCAATTTGGAAAAAATAACGATGATTAAAAAACAGTCATTAGTATCAATTTGTGACAATCGGATCATTTGACGATTTGAAATATTCATCGTGACAGATGGTGCGATTTTATGCCATTGATAAATTATATGCGTGTGGTTTTCAGTCAGGTAATAATTATTAGCACTGACTAATTAAAATTTATAATAAAAACCGTTTACTTGTATAAGAAATTGCCATTTCTGTGGGTCACATAGAGTTTTATTTTTTGAGATTAGGGTTTCTGACGATATCTCTGGAAGTTTTTACCCCGATAATCGGAAGATCCGGGTATTTCACTTTTTAATTCATAAACACATTATTGAATACATTTAACAGTTAAGACTACGACAATAGCAGGCATGTATTTGCTTTAACTTTATTATTATTTTCACTTTTTTATTTATTTATTTTTCTGGTCGCACCATTAAAATACTTATGAAACGCTATTTACTTTTGCAACGTTAGTTAAATACGTTTAAATAAGGTAAACACGATCAACAATTACTAAATAAGTAGTGAAACAATAAACTGTTATCATAGTCTGATAATTAGTGACATCTATTTTATTAATTATAAATTAATATTATAGCTTACAATATATGTCAGTATGCACGACCTAGCTCAATGTAAATTTAATCATTAATAACAATTAAGAAAATCTAGGAAACCCTAATCTCTGATGGATCGATCGAAGATGATTTATATATAAAAAAAACCGCTGGGTTTATGTGTATATCGAACTCAGGTCTTTCAGGTATTAGTAATTGACTTACACCACTTGTCTATCGTGGTGGTATATAAAACGTTAAGGCTAGCTTGATTTTTGCATTATACACAAATGTACATGTAAACTTATTATGTGAATATCTTTATAAAAATATTAGTATTTCAGGTATACCTCCGCGATACCTTATATATATTAAATTAGATGACTACAATATAAAAATGACAAAAATAAATATTTTGTCACCAAAATCGTATATTACGTAAAAACGGGATACAATATAATAATGATATTCGCGTACATAGCTTTTTAAATACGTTAAATTTCTGCATTTGTACATCAGCAGCGTCTAATGTATTTACTCGTTTTCAGTACTTATATTGAAATAATTGTTACGTTTTTGAATTTGAATTTTATTGTAATGCCTGCACTACACTCTCTGGAAGTTGGCCAATGTTGGCCAAGGACGGAGAATATAGTGGGTTGCTTCGGTCGAGTTCGGTTTTGCCCGCTCTAAAATCTCTCGGAAGTTGTCCGAGATTACCGAGAACCGGGAGGTAAAGAGGGGGTAATTTAGGTCGACATGGCCAGCTTCGAGCGCTACATTGAGCGAACATTGTCGGCAAAAGGACCGAAGTCAGAGCTGCTCTTTCTGTTGAGATACTTCCCCTTTCGCTCTCTCGCGTGTTAAGTGACGAGAGTGAGAGAGATAATGATATGGTTTTTCGCAAACTGAGATAGAACGAGTAACTTGGTTCAATTTCAGTATGCGCGTAGGCGCCCTATGGTCTTACTGACATCTTTGAATATTTTAGGGCACCAAAAGGGATTAATTCTATTTTTCATAGTATATTCTTCTAACAGATATTTTTTTTCATATAAAATTAAATAATTAAAAAATAATTATTAGTACATACTTGATTTTGTTAAAAAAAATCGTTTCGAATATCCTTATGTATTTTCCTAGATCGGTTTATATAAATGTTACACCATAACGAATTCTTATTTAGAATCGATGGCGACAAATTCTAGGATAGTTACAGATGTGGTGTTGGTATTGTGAAGTATCATTTTTATGCCTTATGGCATTTTACAAAAACCGACAAAGATTTTGCGTAAATTGAATGTTTATGACCGAAAAGTTTTCACTGATATTGTATTGGTGAGTGCCCACACAAACTTTTATAATTATCAGTAGCGTAATTTTAATAATATAACAATTTAAAAATTGCGATTATTTGGCACATTTTTCGATAGCGCGCAAATATGCCAGCTATATGTGACAGCAGCCGCCGTGCAGACGTCATTCACGGCCGCCATCCGGACGGCATATGACATTTGTGGCAGTGTGGCCCCTACTCGGCGACCTCGGCCGACTTCAGTTGCACTTCGGTTCGGACAACTTTCAGAGAGTGTAGTTCAAGCATTAAGATTATTTCGTAATAATATTCGCGTTTTTATAATTTTAAATGACAATTAAATACATTTTTACATGTGAACTGAGTGTACATCTCAAGAGCATGCGATTTTTGCAACTTAAGTCAGAACGCACTTAATTAACCAATCTTTATAGTAAGTTGTTACAATTAACACAAATACGCATCCAAACACACAATTTAATATTTCTATAAATTATGAAGATATTTGTAAAATAATAAAAGCTTCTTTGTAAAATAATTAAAACCATGAATATTATAATTGGTAAATGTGCATTGAACGACGAATATAATAACTATTTCGATTAATTATTAATATATTAATTTTAATCTCCGCTAATAAACGTAAACATAAAATCAAATAATGTATTTCCTACATTCCTATATAATTACTCTAAACGGAAACTCAAAATCAACGGGAAATCAAAAACTACTTCATTTTAATTCGTTTAAATATGTAGACGCTTATTTTACTATTGTAAAATATTTATTACCCAATGTATTTGAAATGGTATAGACGTATACCGTAAAGTTGTTTCACATAAAAAGTATGTGCCTAGAACAAATTAAATACAGTTGTTAAAATATCTATATTATGCATTTGTAAGTAGCTCGCAAACATTGTGATTTGAATTATATTAACAACCCCACTTTAAACGGTTTTATCAAATACGTTTTTTTTCTTTCGACTATCTGAAGCCGACTCACCAAGGGCATTGAAGTATGTTATAAGCATTTTTTCACAAACATCGTAGAGAATCGCTTCTTGCTCAAGATGCATCTCGATTCATGGGGAAGGTGGTGGTGCTCTTGATGCCGCGGATGCGAAGCTATCGGGCGGCTTTTATGGTGGTGGAATCGGCCGTGGGATAATTGTTAACGATCTCCGCCATAAGGTCCACATCACGCGGAAATAACAATGTATGGCATAACTTAATTGGGCTTAACATACAAATCGTGCCTAGCAGATAGCGCTACGTACGGAAGATTGCCTTCGTCGGGTCCTTGCAATCTGCCCGCCTGCCGTATTCAGATAACGTCCACCACAAGAACGTTTCCATTTTTATGGATTATGTGTATGTACGGCGAGCGTACCTCGGCTTTTGTGGTTAATTGGAACCATAAAACCGATATGTAAATGGGGATATAATTGAAAAATCAGAAGATTCTTTAACTTGCTTTTATTATTATTAATGTTCCATTAACTGACATTGAAAACTAGATGTATGCTATACATTTATATATGTAAATAAGATTAAATATATTAACATATACAGGCGGCCCTCTACTTTCGCACATAATTGGTTCCTGAAAATGTGTGCGAATGTTGAATGTACGAAAGTAGAGGGAAGTAAAAAAAATTTGAAATTTTGTGTATTTTATAATATTTATTTATCAAATAAATATAAAATGTTTAAGAGGCGCTTAAGATACGTGTTTAAGTGGGGGTTGCGGGTGTTTCCTTTAAAAAGTTATCAAGAGTTAACTGTTTTCCACTATACTTTTTCTTTCTTCATGTAGTATTTTATAACATGCTATGTTTTTATTGATCGCCCTACGCACTTGAGATATGCGTTCTCCATTGGGATCACAATCTTCCATAATATTTAAAAATTTGTCAAGGTGCGTGAAGGCTTCATTCATATTTTTTATTGTTAAAGAGTTTTCCAAAATAAACCTGTCTCATCTACATTAAATATTTGGCTAGAGGAATATTCTACATCTTTAATAATTTTGGATAATTAGGAAATAAATTCTTTTGCAGCATCTTTATCCGCATCAGCCGATTCTCCAGTAAATTTAATATTATGAAAAGAATACCTCATTTTAAAATTGTAAAACCAACCGTGATAAAATCTTTTTTTAAATCTATCCTTCAAATCTTTGTGCAAACTAAGAGTTTTTGCTTGAATAATTGAAATACTCAGAGGGACATCTTTTTGATGTTGGTCAAAACGTCTAATAATTTCCATCTTTGTCTCGAATCGTGTGAAGCTTATGAGTCTTTGAATCTATTTGTTTGTATCAACACCGAAGTTTTTCCGTTTCTCAGTCATGTTTATAATTAAAAAAAAAAAAAAAAATAAAAAAAAATGCTTTTTTTTTAAATGTGCGAAATAGCGAATTGTGCGAAAGTCGAACGTTCGAAAGTCGAGGGCCGCCTGTATACTTAATTTTAAAGGTAAATACAATTAGGTAATTGCTAATCTGATTTATATTATTATTTGACTTCTAATGATATTATATAATCTATACGTATTATACTCCACGAATTTACTACCAATAATTATTAATGGAAGGTTTTATGTACTTAAGTATTTAAATTAAACATACCCTTATTAAAAACTTATTTAGCACGAGTAATAAAATAGTATATTTTAATTAAAACGCGTCGCATACGTGGGTTCAAATTGTTAACCGTCTTTCAACATTACTATATTTGAGAGGTTTATATGGAGGTTTATTATGGTGGTATGTAATGAAACACATTATAATTTATTTGTAATAGTTAAAACATGTTTATAAAAGGTATGTATTTCGAGTAAATAAGCAACGGCGAGTATTATGAACATTAGTATATGGACGATTTATTAATACGGGGCGAACTTTTATAACTCGCTCATAAATAATCGTTATAAAAGCTGCACAAAGTCATTAAAGCAGCCATTTTTCGTTACACAGCGAATACAGCTTACAGCCCTTTCCAGGGTGAAACTAAATAAGGGATTAATTAAGGCTCTCAGTTGGGTTGCATTATATTTATATGACGTACAAAAACTACTAGCTTTAAAAAGTACTAGATGCTGCAACAAAACTTTTAATAAAATAATAATACTTGTATAATCGTTTTCTCATTCGAGTATTTTTTATTCTTCTGACGAATAATACTCGGGATCGAACTCTTGACACTCGTACCTGCGTGATGCATAAGTAACAAATTTAATGTATCCAGACCTCTCATATGATCCTATTTTATAGTTCAACATAAATATTCATATGGCGATAAGCTGTCGTAAGTAATTGTAGCATCCACTAAAATCAGATATACATAGGTAGCCTTCGTATCAATCTCATATGTCGATCACTGGTTTCGACGTAAATCACAATTTAACGGCGGATTGTTGGGAATTAGTTTTTGCGCGGGGCACGAACGCGCCGGGTCATGATTTAGCGTCATATAAAACAGTTGGGTCATCGCTGCGGATATCTCTCTCTCTCTCCCCGTCGGCCGCAGTTCGTTATAAAGGATTTATATCCTCGGCCGCGCAATAAATATGTGCGCAGATGTAAATCCTGCGATTGGAGATAAACGCTCCTCATTGTTGCGCGCGCTAGACCAGACCTAGAGTACTAGAGATGGTGTGTGTGTGTTGTGTGACCCTTGGGCGGCATTAGCACATTGACCGTGTTCAAAACTGTGCCGCGGCAGTCTCCTAGTTTGGGCTGTAACCGCAGCTGTACCGTTATTCCCTTCGCCGCGATGATATTGTGTGCAGTCTCAGACAATGCACCTACTCTGTCCATTCTGCACATTCATATTTCACCCCGAGCGCACGTCCGCAACACGCGGCAGATTCGCGATAAGGACGTTGTGCGTTTTCCGAAATGACCTCGGTACTGGTCTCTTCCCCTGCTGATCGAGTGATAAATCAGCCGTTCGGCTGACCCAGCTCCAACAGCCGTTAGTCGACAATATGAGATCCTGAACGTTTTAAACACCTTTATAATCAGCAGCTAATTTGACCCTTGTATGCCGTCAATCATTAGCTAAGTATATTCAATCAATTAATAATTAGTGGATGGCATTGTTTTTGCTGTGGGCTAATCTCTATTGATCATCTCCTATGGCAGCTTGAAGATACCAATAATCTGCGTCAATGACGTTGTTACGGTCTGCTCTACTACCTAACGTGACGGGACATCTACTACTTTTTAGGTTTATTTATTCAAGAAAACGCACATTTATTTATTAACGAAAATAACAGAAATGTTTAGGTGAAAATAAATAATTAATATGGTCTTATATTTTTCTGAAGCACTGCTTGGTGTTGATTTAAACTTATAACAAAATTCCTGGTTCGATTTCTTAATTTTTTTTGGTTTAAAATCACATCACTTTCTGATGTCTGATTGTGGGATGCTATGGGTTCTCGGGTTTTCGGTTGTTTCTAGTCGCACGACTGTCTCTGGAGCGTCTGGAACGTCATCTCCCTGATTTGTCTCGTCTGTCATTTGTGTTAAGCTCTTCTAGAGTCAGACCCTTTGTACCGACGATTAGGAACGTCTCCATCGAATCACAACAATGCCAGTCAATCAATTGTTGCGCTTGTATATTCAACCAACAAAATATGTCCACGCCTTGAAACAACGAAATTTTCCAGATGAACACATTTCGACGGTCAAATAATGCAAGGGTTGAATATCAATAATCCTTTTTCTGTCGCCCGATGACGTATTGTTTGCGCATATCATAATGCACAAAAGGGTATGGATTTTCTGTATTTACAAGGTCTTGTATTTTCTGTATTTTCAAGGTTTGTCGTTATCTCTCTTGCAAAGGGTTGCAAAAGAGCCGATAAGTAAGGGCTTATACACAACCTGAGGATGCGGGTGGGAGCACCCGGGAACCCGTCGTACCCTTTGTTTGTAATACGCAATTGTCAATTTATATTATTATAATTGTGGTTAGGTTAACATTGGCTTTAACTGCACGAGTGTATGAAGACCCCCCATACTTTACTTTGGTAATTAAGATTGCTTTAAGAACTGCAAATTGTTACTGTGTTTTTACGCTCGTCCACAACTTATTCATAAGAGAACATACCCTTATTACGGGTGCATTAGTTCCGGGTAGACACAAAATAAGTTCGTATGAAGTATTTGAACAATTCCACCCAACGACTTACTTTCTGTCACTGTAGTTAGAAATAAGTAAATACTCATAAAATACTTCTGTATCTTGGATACAATAAACACATCTCTTTTCAATCAGTACATCCCCATTATATTTTAAATTTATTCCCACGTTGGTAAATTCACCAATTTAAATATTTTTGATAGTCCACTGCTCCAAATATTCTTTGCTTATACTCAGCAGCTATAGTTTTCATATATTATTTGTCAATACCACTGCAGCCTTTAAATTACGAACGGAGTAGGGTACTTTGTTTCAAGGCCAAATTGTCTCTTAAGTTGATTTATTTTCTTCGTGGCTTCAATTGCAGAAATACGCTGACCCTCGATCTTTAACACAGTTTGATAGAACGTTGCTGACTATGCTTGCATAAAAAAGTTAGGGTTTTCAAAAAAATTCTATATATGTTTGTTCATTTATCGATATTCAAAAAGTATTTTTTTTAATGGTTTGTACAATTTCAAAACTCTTTCAATAGCGGGCATAAGCGCAAACTACCTAGTTTTTACTATAGCCTAGCAATTTCTGATATTCTGTGTCAACTTCATTACATAATTTTCACAATATTCAAAATTCAAAGTTTGCGGCAGTTTTAATGGCGTTGTGAATTATGTGAGCTCCACATCCAATTCCTATCAATGTTCTTTCGAAAGTTAAATTTAGTTGTTGTTGTAATGGTTGATGCCTCTTCTTGTCAATCTGCCAAAATTGCAGTTAGTATTATCTTTACAAAATGCCACGATTTTTGAAGTCAAATTATTTTCTGGCAATACTTTCATTAGATAATTGACAGTAACGTTCGATGTTTCTTGGTCTTGAGATTCTAAAAGTTTGACTTGTGTGCTTTCGTATGATAAAAATAATTGTTACCGTGGGTTGCTCTCTTTCTAAAAACGGGACATTTTTGCGTCCCAAATTGGTGGTTGGGGACAACGGGGTAGGCTATCTAAAAATAAGATGGTCCCGTTCAAAACTATATATACCGTGATCTCTCTTAAAACATTGTTCTACACTTTGCTTTGTAATATGATATATTATAGATATTTATGCTATGAAAATTTTACATTTTTAAAATACAAGTTATCATAAACAAGATTATATTTTATATTGTTACTGAAAGAAACACTAGCATGAAAAAACATGAGATAAAAACAAAGCAGCTATTAGGACAGTTTGAAATGTAGCAGTAGTCTTCAAGTCGTATCGAAGATTGAGTTTAACTTTATCGATTCATGTAAATGCTTAGTTGGACCAGATGGGAAGGTTGACAGCGCCTTCTTTGCTCGGGCTTCTAAGGGTCGTCTCGGTCAATTCAGCGCAGCTACTTTTGTTTTTCCATGTCGGAAGCGAAGTTGTAGTTCTGTGCTAAAATTTCGGTGGAAGTGTTCTGGCTAACATTACTTTGAGGAATCGGTGGAAGTCCATCGTTTTCATTCATACAATGAGCTTTATTCTATTCTCCGCTTCTGCTTTCAAGCAATATAAGCATCTAAGCCACGGAGATATCGTTTTCAACAAATAAAATGTACTGATTTAAAAAAATAGAACTTTTGTAATACCGGTAGTTCTCGAATGTCGATTTTTGGCCTAATATCGGTATTGAAATTCCTAGTTCCGACTGAGTTTATCAATTTACACACAATTGATATTTATAAGACTTACTATTACACTGATTTTCGAATGGACTCATCCATTGATTCATTAGTCTGATGGATATCGATTTATGTTCTATATTTTTAGATGAGACTATTTGATGAAGTCATTAAAAAATTGTGTACTACGTTCGATTGGAGTAAATTATAAATTTATCAATATAACGAATCTACATATAACGTTTATTGATTGCGTTTTATATAGCATTTAACATATATTTAGAACTCTTGATTTAACCACCATGTCGGTCTATACATTTGAAGATCGTTTCCTAGCAATAAAACAGTAACATGACCAATAATAATTTCTTTTGAGGATGTACTTTATCTCTTATTAATTATAATACTTAAGTAAGTGGCAACGTCTCCTTTCTATTAAAATATAATTGCATAAATAGGATTATATCCAATTAACTAGATAATGATTGCTTTCATTACAAATGAAGAGGCTTAGAGTATATTAACATTATATATACAGGTTTATTTCATAATTATCTATGTATTCGCTGTTTTTTAGTATAAATCTTAGTTTAATCGATATTTATTATTTTTTATAATTGTATTTCAGTTATTATATATTATTTTAATTGTTTTATCTATGATCATCTATCCACCTCGTTAAGAAGCAAACCAGGTACTCAAAATATTTACGTATATATAGCTGTTTATTAGTATTGTATAATTGGCTTAATGCAAAGCCATATCTCTATATCATTGAAAGCTTAGTCTATGATTTCATTTTTATTATGAATCCTAACAACATCTATCGTAAAAGCTATATAGGGCGAAGGCTTCAGCTCTCCTCCTAACCTTTATTTATACTTCGCACCTTCGATATTTACGGCCGATCGGCTTCCATTTGGCGTAAGCTCGGAAGGCTTTGCGCTCGCGTAATGACGGAAGCTTCGAGGCCGCCGGCCATCGGGGGCATTGATTGGTGTGTGATTGGCGTGATGATACACGGGCGAGATGCTCGGTGGCAGATAGGCGCCGCCGCCGCCGCTGCCGCTGGGCGGTGCGGCTGCCCACGTAGACGCCCCAGCGAAAGGCGAGCCGATCGAACGGCGACGATATGCCTCTACGACGCCGGCATCGAGAGCGATTCGCGAATGATTTATGTTCACGGCCAGGGATAATCTGCCATCTCGCTGTGGGCCATGCGACCGTTTTCACTTTTTGCGTCCCGGCCCTATCTATCTATTGTTAGAAAACTGTATTGACTAAAAGCAAAAGCGATATGACATTTTTGTGCCAAAAAACTTTGGACACCGTGTTGTATTATATTAGGTTTATGCATAAGTAACGTCGTATTTTTTTAAGAAAATAGTTCATATTTTCAGATAAACTTAATTAAATCAATCAATTACATAATTTCCATAATTGCTAATGACTGTCTCTTTCTGTCAACTTTTTGATCCAGTAAGAATAAAAACTTTCAGGTTTCGATGCAAAGAACGTATCTAGTGCTGTTTTCACCTCATCTGTTGTATTAAAAAAATTTCCATTTCAATAATTTTGTAGAGATAAAAATAAGTGAAAATCAGCAGGAGCTAAGTCAGGAGAATAATGTGGATGCTTTAAAACATCCCAATTGAGCTCCTTTAATTTATGCTGTGTCATCATTGCAGAATGAGGCCGCGCATTGTCACGATGAAAGACGACACCCTTGCGATTGCTAAGTTCAGGTCGTTTTTTTACGAGTGCCGAGTTTAATTTTTGCAGTTGTTCACTATATCTATCAGCATTAATTGTTTGGTTAGGTTGCAATAGCTCGTGATAAGTAATGCCCTTCATATCCCACCAAACACAAAGCATTATTTTTTTTAATGATGTTCTGCCTTTGTCCTGGCTTGGCCCAGTGTCGCTTCCTAATTTTATTGTTATAGACAACCAATTTTTCATCTCCAGTCTCCAGTCGATGCAAAAAAGGTTCATGCTTTAGTCTCGCACACAAAGAAACACATGTGACAACTTGGTCTAGCAGGTTTGCGGGTGACACGTTGTGCGGGACCCAAATGTCGTATTTGGAAACCATTCCAATGCGATTCAGATGCCTCACCACCGTAGATTGATTAATACCATCTTCGTTGCGATGTCCCTGGTATTTTGACGGGGATTAGCTTCAAGTATGGCATTCAGAACACCATTATCGGTGGTTGAAGAGCGCCCCACTCTTTATTCATCAGCTGTTGATGAATTCCCAAATCTGAATTTAGCAAACCATCGTTGTTTCAAACATCGATAGCGCCTCTGCCGTACACATCACAGTTGTTTTTGGTTGCCAATGTTGCATTATGGCCTTTATCGAATTCAAAAAGTAAAAAATGCCGAATATGCTCTTTTCTCTGACATTTTATAAAAATCACAAGGGCTCTGTATAACTCAACCGCTGACGACAGACTAAAAAAATGTTAGAAGAAACCCTCCTTTATATAATACAAATACAACATTAAGCACAGCTATTAAAACAGCTAGTTAAAAAAATATATGATAGTCAATGTAAAAATACTGATGGTATTTCTAATAATACGACACTGACAACAGATTTGAGTTTAAATCTGTATTTGATATTTCAAATGATCTGCTCCAGAATTTATACCTGATTATGTTTCAACATCTGGTTAAAGTAGCCTTTTTTAACCTTTGCTAAATGCAAAACAGTAGGTCTCATTTACTAAAATATTATTTAAATAACTACAGCCCTATATAACACCGATTAAGACCCACGTGCTTTATAGTTAATTAAATAATTGTAATATATGATAAAGTGGGTCATTCAATCCTAATCGACAGGTTGATCAATCTACGATTATCTAACTAGGTTCTATCATAAACTAAACATTTTTATGATTCGCAATACTCAAAATCTGTATTATATTTTTTCAATGCTTTTTTTTAATCAAACTTGAAGTGAGGTAAAAATGACATTTTAAATCATCATTTTCATCTTTAGATCTTTAGGGAGCGTAACCCTAGGGGCGGTTGACCTCGCGGCCAATGAGACTCCTGGTCGAATCCTATTAGACAGTTTATTATTTTATAATTACAAGTTTGTTATGGACGAATACGGCGTGGCGTTTCTCGTGATGTCGGAGTTCGTGCAGTTGATGATGCTCAGGATGGCTCAAGCTGCATGCGACAGGTGTCAGGAGTGTCAGGTGGGGGCGCGTAGCTGGTTCCTCAGGAAGGCTGCTGGCCGTCGTTTGCCGCTGATTCCGCTCTCTGGCTTCTGGCCTCTGTCTCGTGCCTCAGCGTCTCGCTTAATTGCCTCGGGCTCTCTGCCAAGGTCTTGTGTCCACTGCGGATCAACTCGGATCAACTGCCGTCTCCTCGTCGGAGTCCGGGCTTATATTCTTTTAGGGGATGCACCCTTGCTGGCCAATCACGCTTGTGCGTCGATCTCCTAGCCAATCGCTGGAGTCGCTTCGTAGAATTCGAGAAATCGGATGTTGCATATTTGGAAGCGAGTTTTTGCTTGCTCCGACTTTCGAATTCTACGGAAAGGGTTTGTTGTTGTGATGATTAATTGCATCCGCACCGTTTAGTCACAAAAGGGATACTCTTAACGACCCGTGTTGTGTGGTCAAAAGAAATCCCTCTTGTGCCATGATGTTTGTCTCATTATTAACAGTGAACATTCTTGGTTACGGGCATTAACAATGAGACAATTGCCATTTTTTGTGCGTTACTATTCATGGTGGTCGACAGTCGCCACAGATCAAATGGATTTATTGTAAATATGGGTTCGGTAAATCGTTTACAATAGTCCAATAGCAAAGAAGGAATTGTTCTCAATAGGGATAAAAATACAAATCATGACAATGTGAGAAACCTGGCAATACATGCGTTTATTTTTTATATCCACAAAGATTGAAACAGGGTCGTAAAATTTGCGCAATACTGATATATGTACATACGTGCTCGCTCATTTTTTGCTGTAGCGGCTAATTATATCTGTATGTTTTCTTACTGTGTTTCTCCACAATAAAGGTTTGAACTAGTTGTGATGTTGCAATAAAGCAACTTGTCTCTCAAATCCTAATGTGCTGTCATTTACATATTTATATATATTTTGTTACATATTTTTATTAAATTATCAGTTGCAACCTTACAATCAGATGTAATGAATACTTACGAGTAAGTATTAATCACCAGACTGAAAGTCTGTAAATCAGTGACATCTATATTAATAAATTATTAAATGTCACTACAGCTGGGACCCGTTTTTTTAATAATAGTACATTTTTTATAAAAAAATTAGAGTGCCGCTGCCGGGGCTCGAACTCGCAACTTCAGAGTTACTAGTCTGAGACGTTACGGATTATGCTATTCCGTCTTTCAATTTATTAATATGTACAACAGAAGTTCCCGAACGGTATATGCTTAATGACCGATAATCCTAAGATGCACATAAGTGCTTGACGGACTTAGCAATTAAACTACCGTGTTGCAAAATTTATGGATTGGTTTATGGCGTTTTTAACGCATAAGAAGTGTTTCTTACGGACCAATTCAATAAATGCTGTGTACATACCGTCGGTTGCCTTGTACCTGAAATAATATTACATGAAATATTCAGTTCTTAATAACGATTATAATATATAGCTTTCAACGAAACAGCATTGTAATTTAAAACTCTTTTATAATTACGAATGTTATAATCGTGATGATCTTGTGGCTTTTGACCATAAACAATTGCTTTATGACCGAGTCACCACACGTTTGCCGTGTCGAATTTCGGTGTTAAAATTTATATATTTGGTGTTATAAATATTTTGCTGCAATCCGAGATGAACGAACTCGACCGCCGTGCTTTCATTGTAAAGACAACCATCTTCGTTGTGCGCCGAAACGTGCGCGATTGCATAATAATACGGTGTTAAATTATTCGCGCGACGGCCGACGGGCTAACATTGAATTTCCACATTTGTGCGAGTTCGCACGGGCATTATTATTGCACATGCGCTAATTTCCCGGATAGCGAGGACCCGAGGCAATAAATTACCGGAGGTGGCGCGCGAGCCGATTACCAAACGCTGTTGGATTTGGACGACGAACTCCGACCGTGACACACTTGGACGTCTAAACCCCAGTATCTCACAGCCTGATTCGTGACGGATTCTGGAATTTGCACTATGCGACTCGGACGTGGGTTATCTTTAGGCGAAATATTATTTACATTTATGACCTTTATTTTAGGCAAATTAGGCACAATAAATAAACAAATGCACTGTGCTGTACACATATTGTATATCTAGCTATATCGCTTAACACTTGAATAGATTGAATTATCTGCCAGGGAATTATCGCTTCTTGACATTGCGACATAAAATAAACCATAAAAGAAGCATTTGTATAATTTAAATTCCTCTTACATTGTGATCTTAATACGCTTAAAGTGAAAAGGCAGATCGCTAAGAATAAATGACATTATGAAAATGACGTGCTCGAAAAGTGACTGTTTGGTGCGCATTGTGGACAGGCGGCGTCATTGGGCCTTACTTTTTTGAAAACGATGAAGGTCGGACTGTAACAGTCAATTGTGAGCGCTGTAGGTGCATGATAACCGATTATATTTGAAGATGTTGACGTGAAAGACGTATGGTTCAGAAGACATCGGGTACAACGTTAGAATTTTTGCGTGTGAAGTTCTTAGGTAGCATTATTTCACGTTTTGGTGACGTTAACTGGCCGCCAAGATCATGCGATTTAATGCCTGAACTACACTCTCTGGAAGTTGGCCAATGTTGGTCAAGGACGGAGAATATAGCGGGTTACTTCAGTCGAGTTTGGTTCTGCCCGCTCTAAAATTCTCTCGGAAGTTGTCCGAGGTTTCCGAGAACGGGAGGTAAAGTGGGAGTAATTCAGTCGACTTGGCCAGCTTCGAGCGCTTCCGAACGTTGTCGACATATTTCAGAGTCAAAGGGACCGAAGTCGGAGCTGCTCTTTCGAGCGCGAGCGGTGAGATACTTCCCCTTTCGCTCTCTCGCGTGTTAAGTGACGAGAGTGAGAGAGATACTGATATGGTGGTTCGCAAACTGAGATAGAACGAGTAGCTCGCTTCAATTTCAGTATGCGCGTAGGCGTTCTATGGTTAACACGCATGTCGAGCGCTGCATCGTGGTCACGTGGTCAAGTTATAATACCACATGCTTATCGGGGACTTCAACAGACTCTTACTGACATATTTGAACATTTTAGGCCACCAAAAGGGATTAATTATGTTTTTGATAATATATTCTTCTAACAGATATCGTTTTTATATTTTTTTTTCATATAAAATTAAATAATTAAAAAGTAATTAGTGGTACTTAAAAAATCTTTTCCAATATCGTTATGTATTTTCCTAGATCGGTTTATATAAATGTTACACTATAATGAATTCTTATTTAGAATCGATGGCGACAAATTCTAGGATAGTCACACATGTGGTGTTCGTATTCTGAAGTATCATTTTTATGCCTTATGGCATTTTGCAAAAGCCGACAAAGATTTTGCGTAAATTGAATATTTACGACCGAAAAGTTTTCACTGATATTGTATTGGTGAGTGCCCACACAAACTTTTATAATAATCAGTAGCGTAATTTTAATATGACAATTTAAAAATTGCGATTATTTGGCACATTTTTCGAACGCGTGCAAATATGCCGGCTGTACGTGACAGAAGCCGCCGTCCGAACGGCATATGAAATTTGCGACAGTGTGGTCGCTTACTCGAAGTCGTAGGTATCGGCCGACTTCAGTTGTAACTTCGGTTCGGACAACTTCCAGAGAGTGTAGTGCAGGCATAACGCCGTTGAATTTTTTTGTGGGGTTAAAATAGTTCGGAAATTGAAATAGGATCAGCTTTTATTTGTATTTAAAGTATCAATAGTTGTTTTTTGTATTTATTTTCTGTTATCATTAGTGAAATGTTGCCATGAACACAATTTAGATTATCGTTCCAGTCAGACAGTCCCTCAAAACTAATTACGCTTTATTGCACAGTTTTGCTGGAACAAAATTCATGAACAGCATAATAGAGCTACCAATATTTAGGTTTAATTTGTTCTGTGGTAATCTTGTTGGAATTCATAAATTCAACTAAAGAATAATAAAATAAATTTGAACTTCTCAATTCCATACATTTTTCTTATCTTTTTGAACCCATAGGTTTGTGTAAACACGGTCGTACACTTACATGCGTCAGTGTCTCTTTAAGTATTCGCCACTTACAATTTATTGCCGTGTGAACGATCGTTAAAGTATTCAATTATTATTTAATTTTGTAAATAAACATGATACCGATTTCAGAATTAATAATATTAATATTAGTTTGCCAGTTCGATTTAACAGCATTCCATTTTTTATATTATATGGTTGTAGTATGGATTGATGGTTTACGACTTAGTTATGAAATACATAGAATAATAACGATGCACTGGGGTTTATATTGTTTGTAATAAAATTGATGGGATAATCGTCAGATTCGATTAAGTCAGCATGTGTACAGCGCAATAAGGATAACGAGAAAATCTCGATTTGCTTCATCGGGAGATGATTAACAATTTATGTGATTTAGCGGTTAAATTAAAATTGTTGGCGTGTCTGTTCGAATGATCGCGTTTAAGTACTGTATATTATGCTGTTTTCCTCCAATACTATGCTAATAAGGATCTATATGTAGTTGAATTTAAGAGAATTAATGGAATGTTATAAAATAATATACCAAAATATCATCAGGGCGCGGAAGACGTTAGTCATTCATAAAATGTTATATTCTTCACATATTTTATTATCCCATAAATTTATATGCAAATATTTATCTGAAAAATGGATACGCAAATAGCGTTCTAACGTCACCGCAATATAATGCGCTTTATAAGACAAATATACGTGCGCTTGTCGCATTTCTTTTAATAATGCACATAGCGTACCGAGGCGGTTGCGTCATTTTAACCTTTCTCCGTGGCTCACATGTCATTTCACCAATTTGAGTCACTCGATGCATTCCTTAGAATTTCCGCTTAAGGATCGTGCCAACATCGCTTTGATATGCAATCAATTAATCCGTACTATTCTTTCGCTGGAAGTCGGGTCTTGGTTATCGGGAAGCTCTCGCGTCAAAGCTCGTCGTCGCCAATTAGCGCTTTCGGATTGACGCGCTCGTTCCGTTAGTTATGTTAGAAGACTTTACGTATATTTGCGCGCATAGTCAAGTGCGCCAAAACAGTTAAGCGGATCCGCATTTTTGGAATTTTTCGCCGCTTGAATTATCGTATGCTCGTTCAAATTGTATGAATAATTGGGTCGATTAGGTAACGATACGAATGCGCGGCCCGTGTTTCGTATGCAGATTTTTTTTCTCCGAACGCGTGCTTTGGATATTTAGGCAATTGAGCGTTAGAAGTCGCGTAGACGGTTTTATCCCTGACGTATGTGTGTTAGAATATTTATTTTATTTTGACAAAAAAATCCTACGGTAATACATTCGTAAGTTCTTTTAATTAATTATTTTTCTTTGCTTTTCTACAAATCATTTATATGACGTTTAAATTGACGTTAAAATTAACTCTCACATAGCTTGGATTACAGGAAGCGAATTGGGGTAAAACTAAATTATTATACAAAGACCAGAAAGTTTTTAAAAATCTAACTAACTGATTTAAACAAAGGATTTTCTCTCTCATAATGAACACCGAGCGTTTGCGATGTTGGAGAGAAAATCAGGATTTCATGTTTGTGTAAAAGAGCGAGCTCCAAAAGCAAAGGGCGTTCATTGTATGGTCATTGTATGATTCAAAAAGGTTTAGAATCGAATAATCCGTGTTGCGAATGTTGTAAAAGAAAAAGCTCGTAACTCAAGCAGTTATGTATTGACATGGATGCCGTGCATCATTTGTTTGATGGCTTTCAAAAGGAAACGTAATTGAGCTTAGGAATAAGCTCAAATTTTAAAGTTTAGCGTTAGATAGCATTTGTAGCTTGCCTTTTAGACCAGGAATAGGTCATGTATGATAGACATTTGTGTGCAGCTCAATCAACTGAATCTTAAGATGTAAAGAAGTATTACAAACAAATAAAATTCAAGGATCCCTTGAAAAATTTTACGAAGAATTTGTTAATTTATTTATAAATATGTGAAAATTATTTATTCACTTACGTTTTCAAACATTGCAAATATAACAATATACGCGTAAGAAATATAGGGATTGCGCTGAAACACTTCAGAGCAGTTGTGAAATATGGCGGGAGTTAAAAAACATTTTTCCTATATAATTAATTAAATACATTGCATTTTTAACCCCTTAAGTGTATATGTCGTATATATCCGTCATGACAAAAGTACTTGCAAAGTGGGTATGACGGATATATCCGCATGTTGAAAATTTTAGCAAAACTCAATGGAAACGACGGATATGTCTAATAATCTAAATACTGGTGTAAAGACTGCAGCAGATCACGACTTTGCGCAGCTCCATGTCTTAAAATATATCACACCAAAAAATTATTTTTTGGTGTGTATATATCCGCTAGCGGCAAAAAGTTCGTGTCACTGCGGATCACACTTTCAACAGTGAAGCATAACGTTGAAGGGGCTAAACGATAAACTATTATATAATTATGTTTATATCTATCTTTGTTCATTGCTATTGTGGGGACCACACGGGACCTTATTTTATATATTTTTCCTTATTAATGAATGATATCGCACTATTGTCTAGTTACTAGACAATAGTGCGATAACACAAACGTTCTCGTTATGACTAGAAAAAATAAGGGTTTCTCATAAATAACACGCAAGGATTCTCCGGTGCATTGAATGAATATTTCATTGTCACGCAACGGTCACGGTAAACAATATATCACTGGAAGACAAAAAGCACTGTAAGGCCACAATATTCCCGTTACGCAATTCACCTCGGAGATATCCATCAAGCAAACGTCACTTTCTAAAGGCGTATACTTATTTCGTTGTTCTAAGTGCCACGGTTGGTTGGATGATGTTGATTGAGATTGATGAGCAAGCCCTGAATACTTAAGCCTGGACAACGAGGAGAGGACAGTCACACATCTGGCAGACTTCGGCAGACATTCGGAAGAGACTAGTAGACACCCGCCCGACTGCGGACAACATACTGTCATGGACGTTCACATCCTGAAAGGGACTTCATCTTACAAGCACCGTAGCAGAGGGATCAACCTCCTAAAAAACTATAACTTAAACTATATTTAGTTTAACAAATCCAATTCAAAATTCCGGGTATGCTTTATAAGCGAAACCATTGTGGTCTCTTCCGGTTGACGATATAAGATTCGGGGTATATAGGGTTGTGTCGAATATCATAAATAAATAAAGGTACTTAGTGCGGTTATGTAGTTTCTGTTACGGTAATTAACGCTAATGGTTTTCGAAAGTTTGTATGGTTATTTTAGTTTTTCCCGTATTTTTGATTGATTATTGCTTCCTACTAAATAACTATATAGGATGTCGAATTAAAAAAAATATGATGTGATATCCATTTGAAATGGTTGATGTATTTTGCATCTCTGCAAGTTTATTTTAGCAAAGTTTTGTTGCATCAAACATCTCTTGTATTGTATCTACTCATCTTTACGAAATCAAACACCTTTTATTTTAGAGTTCGCGGTTTTCTTCAACTATGATTTTATTGTTTCGTTTTAATATTAACGTTTAATTTTTCTTAAAATTATCTTATTATGAATTTTAAATGTACAACAATATTGTTGAGTGCGTCCAGCGCTATTACTATGATACTATACACCCATAAAATTTACTGAAAAGGGTTTACATTACGTCGTAAACAAGGAACGACATTCGAGCGGAGCTCGCCGTTTACAATTATACTTATTTATACGTTGCGATGTTTTCGAAGCTTATTTATGCGCGCGTCCATTATATGTATTTGATTATTCAGACTGAGCTCCTGACAATTTGTGGGTGGGGTTCCACCAGAGTTCCGAGTATTATCTTGTCCCCGTGAGGTGCTTAATGAGGAGGGTGACCTCCGCGCCGATCGGTGGCGCGCGTGGGACGGAATGCGATTTGCACGCGACACTTACGCAACTCGCGTCGTTTTTCTTTTGTCGCCGGATGAGTTTATAATTTGATAACGACGATGATTTTTCTTTCAGACACTGCTGCGACAGGGCCAGGTGTGCGTGGAGCTCGAGGTGCGCCCTAGGTATCTAGTTCCGGACACCAACTGCTTCATAGACCATCTTCCAAGGCTGCAGAGGATTCTGGCGCCGGAGTCAAATACGCCGTACACGTTGGTCGTGCCCCTAGTCGGTAAGCAGATTAAAATATATCCGACGTCTTTAAATTCATTTTTATCAACTAGAAAAATGACTTGTTCACGCTACTAATCAATTTTTAATTATAACTTTTTTCAAGACTTATATTTTAATAGTATCCACATTATTTAAACGTAAGTCAAATATTTATTGATATTGTTGGTGACTTCTGTGGGGGTGCCTGCATCGATGGGTTCCGAAGAAGTCACTGAAATGAATCATTTGTATCACAAGTCCAGGCTTGATGTCGATATTCTTGTGAAAATTTCTGCTGCTGTTATATTGGTTTGAAACGAATGAACACTTTACATGTTTCAATGCGCCGACTGAGCATAACTCATATATGGTGGGTATATGTAGAAGTTGCCATATTAAACATCTGTTTTACCCGGAAAGCAACATCTCAGTAATTTAGAGTACTTGTCCAAAAGTCGGTCCTCTGTGCGTCAAATAGTCTATCGCGGATGATCACAACCTGCCTCAACCTACGCACATTTGACGTGTGCACATTCTGAAAAGAATCAATTACGCCGCGGCTGTCTAATATTTCTCACGACAAACTGGCCAATTGGACACGCTCCTTTGCACACTAATGGAGGCGCGACGACGTTTTAGAATTGTGGCCGCTCGTTTGCATACAACGTCGGCTGTGTGTACTCAGTCATCCTAATCTCTCGGCGGGTCTCGGGCGTGCGCGGTATCCAGGATGCGCTCGCACAATATGACCGTGTCGTGTAGTGTACGACCGAGTCCCTCTTGAATCTTTCAAACAATGTCCCCTCGCGATGTTAATGCCTTTCGCCGATCCAGCGGCGGAAAACCGCCCGCCGTGTCGCGCGCTTTCGTTTAGATTCCAATAGCGCGCGAGACATGTTTAGATCCGATGTCGCATCTAAACTTATCTTAATGCACTCTGGGACCTGAGAGCCGGCGACGTTACATTATCCTTCTGCGCCTCTTGAACTACATCACATCTTCATGTCGCCCAGGTCGTTTCGACGACACCGGCTGTGTTAGCAGCAGTCCCCATTTTACCGTTGTCTATGCGCTGTTTGCGCGTGTACTTTATTGAAATTTGCGTACATACGTGCGTGCCGTTATCCTTATGGCTCCTAAGACGTCCGGGTACCACTATCAGATTAATTTGATGGACTAATGTACATTGCAGCTTACTCATGGGAACATTGTTTTATATTGTAGTGTGACCTTTACAAATGACTCGTTTATTATTCAATTTTAGCACACAATACCACAATACGAGAAGAATATAGTAGAATTCGAACTCAGGATCCCAAACAATTTTCAATCCCTATGAATCATTGAAGTCAAAAGCGAAGTGGTAGTTCTGACTGAAGTGTGAATGAAGTATATTCATGATTGAAATACAGTCGTGTTCTAACTTATATACACTTCAGAATTGGGCGAGGTCCAACGTTCCATACAGTTCTTTGGCTCCAGCTAAATTTCGCAGGCACTTACACGATACACGCTGATCACAAAGGAAAAGACGTGCATTTTTTTTTTTTGAGAGCGTACTAAAATGATTACAATTGCTAAAACAGATGCATATTATCGCGTAAGTTACCCCATTGCACTCAATGGGAAGAGACACTCATTATCGATACTCAACCTGTGGCTCGCGGGCCGCATGCGGCCCGGCAAGCTTTTATGTGTTTATGTGTCTAAATATTTTCAAACCTCTGGAATTGTTTCCAAGTCATTGCAACTACAACAATATAAAGGGTGTTTGTTTTTCGAATTGGCACCAGTTTTTCCAGCGACAGCAAATTTTACAGGTGGCAGCTGATTTGTGCTCAGTATGGTTTGCCATTTCACCATGAATAGACTTACGCCAGAATAACGCTTGCAAATTGTGCATATTTTTTTCGAAATCGTGGTTCAGTTCGCGAAACGTACCGTACGTTACGTTCATTTTACGGTCGATATAAACGTCCATCCGAGCGAATTATTTAAATAATCATGGATCGCTTTCTCACCAATTGATAATACGTATCCGCAAAGACGTCGTACAGTGAGCATCGAAGAAATTGTTTCTGCTGTGGAGCGTAATATTGAGATGACAGAATTTAATTTATTAAAATGTTTTGAAATTTCTTTCTATGAAGAATCAAATCAAAAGCACAGATTATCTCGATATTGTAATTTTTCTGGAAAATTGTGTATGCACCGATGGATTTCCTTTCATGATTGGATCTAAAAAGAGATTTATTTCGTTATTAAAGAATAAATACAATTTACCAAACTTTTTATCATTTCACTGCATATTACACCAAGAAAATTTGTCAGCACGTATTTATATCGGCGAAGTAGACGCTGTGATGAAAACCGTCATAAATATAGTGAATTATATCCGAACACAAGAACTGAACCAGAGGAAATTCAAAAATCTTTTGGAAGAAATGGACAGTAATTATAACGATGTTCTTTTACATACTTCGGTGCGATTGCTAAGCAGAGGAAAATGGCTGGAATGATTTTTTTATGGCAAGAAATTATTTTGTTTTTACAAGTGAACAATAAAATTTACAGAGAACTGAAGATTATGGATGGTGGTGTCTCTGTGCGACTTACAGAAAAATTAGCGATCTCAATCGTAGTTTACAGGCTGAAAATAAAATCATTTCGCAAATGGTAAATAAATTATTGGCTTTTGAAGACAAAATAAACATTTATCGTGAAGAAATACAAAATAAAAGTAAAAAATGTCGTTCACTATTTCAGTGTTTTGATTTGGTAAAATAAATGTATTAATTTATAAATAAAATAGGGAATTTACCATTTTAATACATCATAATTATTACAAATATTGTTTTGATTATTTAAAAATAACTTGTGAAGAAACTTAAAATAATATTAAATATTGTAACGTCTTATTGTGGGTTACTTTTGACTTGAGACAAAATATTTAGCTACATAAACATCGCTTTATGGCTGAAAGTGACCATGTTTGGAAATATATGATGAATATACTTTTATTTCTTTGTGTAATAGAGCATTACTATTACTTTCTCTAAATTCATTATAAGTTTGAACATATTTCTAATTAAATTATTTAGACATACTTATCTATTGATCCTGTTAAAACAAATGTTATTTTGTTTGAAATCTTTCCTATATTTTACCACCCTATGTAAGCAGCCGCCAATGGGCAATTACATTACTTACATCTTAGGTAGAATCGCCCATAGGTTATACTCCCTAATAGCCATTGAATGATAGTGCAGTAGCCGTAATGGGCAGTCGTAATTTCTGTACCACGGTAGATAGTCAGCCTTTAATTTAATTGCCTCGATTGATACTATATAATTTATTGATATTATTCAGATTGCTTGATAATTTTTGCCCATTTCATTACTATCCAATTAGCGGCATATTCGTTTGCAGGATCGCGAAATTCGATACTAGTCCTCGGGGGAAACGCAACTTTTCTCTGTCTCGAATTAAGCACAAAACGCTTTAAGTTCATGTGTATTTGCCATATTAATTTGTGAGTGTAACCTTTGTCTCGAACGCCCGCAGCCGCCCGGGGAAGTGTTTGCTTTCTCACACTTTGTTTGCGCCTCGTACCGACCGCAAATAGCACTTTGGTAATAATGCTCCACAGAGGATAAGCTTATTGAGTGCGCATTTGTGTAAACACATGCATACACAGGTATGTAGGTTTACTGACGCTCGAAAGTAAAAATCGCGAGTCGATCGCGTAATGAAGGAGCGATTTGCTCTTTCTCTCGAAGGGCCCCCTCTCAGGTCCTTGTGCTGGGAAATTTATGGAGGCCATCCATTGGAAGTGGCGTCAACGGTTTTCGCCCGTGGGCGTCTAGCGCGAGGAATAGAAGTGTTTCCCGTCGGACTTTTGTTCCTGTTGCCATTCTCTCATATGTTTCGCAGCTGGGTATCGCATGTCATCGCCACATCGCCTGTCAGATGCCCTGGCATCGCTTTGTGCTGCACTGTCTTATGCGCACATTATTCGACGAAGATTGAACGCTGCCACTTTGACGAAGTCACTTGAAATTGTTTGTGGTCTTTTGATGTAAATATCGACAGTATATATTTTCATGTAAACCATTATTCTAAGGCTTCAAAAAGCCATTCAAGTTTGTTGAATTCGACTTCTTATGGATACAGAGTCAGACATACTAAATTCACTCATGAAAATAATCAATTGGGAAGATAATCAAAGTATCTTATATACATTTTAACTTAATCTACATTAGGATTTAAAAAGTATTTAATTTTTATTTTATTTGTTAAATTTCTGAAGATTATTATATTAGTGATTATTATATAGTCGTAACTTCGATCGATCATAATGGATTAGGTTTTCCTAGATTTTCCTAATCTCACGTACGAATATCGTAATAATTGATTCAAATAAATCTTGGTCGTACATATAAGGTATAAAAATCGAATAATGAACTATATCAGCTGAGCAAAATATATGTGTAAAATAATAAGTTTCAGTGCATTTTTAAAAATTTAATTTTTGTTTCAGTTATATTATTTAACCATTTTGTAGCCAAACCTTTTGGGATTATTATCTAAACATCGGCGTATTACATAATAAAAAATGTCGTTTTTCTTTGAAGCAAATACACATTGAAAAGTATTAATTTTTATTCAATGATCGGATTAGACAATTCTCTCTGAAGTATCAAAATCCGATGTATCGGATTTTGGCAACTTTATGTTTCTCTTCAACTCAACTATATCGACTAATAATGAAAGTTGTAAATAAAACCTTATTTTTTTTTTGTAAATCTTCTACTGCAACAAGGCAGGCATCCGGACGTCGTGAATGACGTCCGGACGGCGGCTTCTGTCACGTACAGTTGGCATATTTGCGCGCGATCGAAAAATGTGCCAAATGTGCAGCTCCGATTTCGGTTCCTTTGACTTCGGTCCGTTTGCCGACAATGTTTGGAAGCTCTCGAAGCTGGCCAAGTCGACTGAATTACCCCCACTTTACCCACTGTTCTCGGTAACCTCGGACAACTTCCGAAAGATTTTAGAGCGGGCAGGACCGAATTCGACGAAGTAACCCCGAAGTAACACACTATATTCTCCTTCCGTTGGCCAACCTTGGCCAACTTCCAGAGAGTGTAGTGCAGGCATTACAATTTGAAACATTAAAATTATATTAAAAAAAATATAATAAGTACACTTAAAATATTTATTAGTAAATTTAAGAAGAAACAAATAAGATAAATAAGAAGCACGGTAAATGAAAGTCAAAATAACAATTATATAGTAATATGATATATGTATTATTTATTAACTTAAATTTATTTGATTAAAGTTGCATGACTTCATTAAAAAAATATTTTTTAATTTCTTTGCTATTATTCCTAGTTGATTTTGGGAAATTATTAATGGTTTTAAATGCAATATATTTCAAAGAATTTGTGCTAAACTTCACAGAAAATGATTGAGGGATGTGTAAATCATAAGTGATCCAATTTAATAATTATGTAGCTGCTTTCTAAATTTAAATTTAGTATTTATAATAATTTTTTTCACTAGCATTTTTTTGGTTACCGTTATTAATTAATATTTTACTAGAATTGTTATAGGCTTTTTTTAGTTTTCATATATATCTTTCGTGTGAGCATCAAAAGGCAAATTTAACACTTTTTTTACAGCACAGTCCCCAAACGCAAGACATATATAGTAGACTCCCCAATAACACGCTATTTGGGTGCGTATAATTGGGGGACTAGAAAATACTCACATTTTTTTGCAATATGTACGTTCGAATCAGGAGTGTGTGGTGAGATATCATCTTTTTGGCTCGCTTACACATAGAGTAACGTGCATCTAATTTACCGTGTTATTGGGGGGTCTACTGTATGTTAGATGACTATGAATATGTGCATAGTAAATGCTTATTCTAGTTTTATACTTAAATATATATTGAAACCTGTATAATTTTTTTAACATTGACATTGGTAATATTGGTTTTATTATATGGTAATAAAAAAAAAAAAATATTAGTCACTATATTGATGATTTTGATTCCAAATTATATATAATTAAATTTAAATGTCAGATCATTGTTCGAATAACCACAAGACTTTCTACTCTGATTTATTTGTCCCTGTAGCATCACATTTTTTCGAAACAGGAGCAGCTAGACAGTGCTTGTTTATCAACAATATTATCAGATATTTTTGATAAATTTTTAAAAAATATTTTCTGAAAAATTTATATTGAAAAATCTTGAGACAATCTTTAGTTTTTGTATTCTACTCTTTCATCAACTTTTCTGTGGTTTTTATTTTGGTCTTTTGAAAAAAGACTCGATCCAATACCAGTATATCCAATATCTGGCATATGTTATTTACCTTATTATTAAAGAAAATAGTCTAATATATACAGTTAATCGTGACTGTTTGTGCGAAAATATGAAATGAACCAGATTCCGGTTGGAATTCGAGACTGGAACCATTTGGTTGAGAGTTTATGCATTCATTGTCGTAAAACGGACGCGGTCGTTATTGTTCCAGCGGTGATATCGATCTGCCGCCGCCGCACTCTGATATATTCGAACGTCTTGATCGTAGAATATCTTACTGGTTTTTGTAGTCGTTATGCCCTCTCGACGGGACCGAGAACGCCACATAATATAAAGTGATAACGATCACTGCCTACACTACGGCATAGTTCACACTGGAAGAGCGAATAGCGTGCGCGTGCAATATTTAACGCAAACATAATTTTCGGCATCGGCGGTAATGGAAGACTTCTCTGATTCGGCACGGACGCATCATTATCTTCAATGAAACTTCGACCATCTACCTTTAGGGTCGTACCAATTATAGATCGGCGTATTCTGAAGAACCTTTGTCTATATATATATTCATTTAGGTGCCACGGTAATTACATCGATTCAGAATCATGGCAATTCTTTTTTGCGCAACAAAACCCTTCAACCGTTTTTCAACAAAACCCACAACACAAAACATACGAGGAGATGCCAGACCAAAGGAGCATTTTGCAATGTTTGTAAGGGAAGAAAATTATTAATGACGTACTTAGAAAGTCTTGAGAATGCTGACACAGTTTCAGAAGCAATATAGTAAAATATCAGTTGAGTCAAGCAGATCTGGACGACTTTCTTATATATTTTTTATTGGTGATGCACATGAACGACAAGAGTCAACAATATTGGCACCATAATGATTCGTCGCTAAGGACAAGAACGATTTTTGAACTTACCGATAATAAAATCGCTAACGCGCGTTAATCATATAATAATTAAATATAACAATATATTTTGTATGCCATTTTAATTTTGCGACCGAATCGCATCAAATCCAATGTTTATTTCTGTTTGTGTGCCACTTTTTCACTGCCTTTGATTCAAATTCGATACACATCGCGATCGCTGAAGCGTGTCATCATCAAAGGGCGGCAATGTGTTTTAACTCGAAGCGGATCGCTCTCTTGCCCTAGTAGTAATAACATCGTAATATTTCGAATATCACTGACACGTTTTCTTCTGCATGAGTATCCAATACGCTGTTTAATGTTTATTTATTTCTTTTTCGCAGTTGTGTCCGAGCTGGAGGGTCTGACACGTGCCGCGCGCGTAGGCGAAGCCGCTCAGAAGGCACTGGATGTGCTACACGTGAGGAGACCCACCTTGAAGTTCGCCACGACACGTGGAAACCTCCTGGGCGGAGCGACTTTCACCGCCGAGCAGGATAACGACGCCACCCTCACAAACGACGACAGGATTCTGGCTGCGTCGTTGAGCTTGTGCAAAATGGGCGGCCAACAGCAAGACGCCGATGGTTAGTATTTTTTTTATAGGAAAATTCATTTTCACCTATGTATTGTGTATCAAGACACGTTTTTAATATGCATGTTGTATTTTTAGGTTCTACTGGAAACGATCAAGCGGAAGTCGGCGCCGATGGAGTCAAGAGACTTGTCAGAGAAGTTGTTTTGCTGACAGACGATAGAAACTTGCGCGTAAAGGCACTGGCTAGAGATCTTCCTGTCAGAGATTTACTCGCGTTCATGCATTGGGCAGCCATAGAGTGAACGACCATAATTGCCCAGGTGAGTTTGTCTTTTCTTGAAAAAATGTATCACTGCATCAAATAATGCTACTTTAATTTGTTACAAATGATAAATAAATCTCTTATAACCATCAAAGTAGCATAAACATTTATGTATTAAAATTATTCAATTGACTATTGGGTTTATATAGATTAATTTCTTATACTAATAAGTTGTATTGTAACCGTTAACACTTTACCATAGACGATGTTTGTTGTTGAATTATCATATTTTCATCTGCCAGTACATTTTAGTTTTTAGGATTTTTCATCTCAAATCACTTCTTATCAAAGACAGCCTGAATTGAGATTTGAAGCCGCTCTAATCAATATGATTCGCTTCTCAATTGTTCTTAACTCAAAAATAGACAAAATGAGATTTGATGACTTGATGTTTAATCGTCGAACATGAAAAAACAAATGTAATGTATTGCTGCATAATTTATGATTAAATTGTTAATCGCGGAAGCAGTTGTAGTTGGTTGCTACTTCTCGCGATAGTTTCGTTATTGTATTTGTCCATTTTGCAAAAGTCTGATTTGCTGACTGAGGTCGGTTGACAAGAAGATTATTCTTTCGCCGATGAGTTGTGGGCCTTCGAATATTCTATTTTTTACAAAACCAGTTTCGTTTTATTTTATATTATTCACTGCGGTTTGTGATAATTTTATTTTACTAAATTATTACTGACTTATTGTTATACAGACGATTAAATAACTGATTTTTAAAGCTAAACGCGATGCTTAGGGCGGTCTTTTAACTCATATTTGGCGATTTAACATGCGGATTGGAGCTTCTAAATAATCGTTATTTACTACTAATGACAAAATAATCAAATATATTTCTTATAAAGAATCACAAAATAATGAATACAGATTCATACACACATAATAATAGGTTATAATAAAAAAATACAATAAAAAGTATCAATACCATTTATTTTGATTCAAAAAAAGTGTTATGCCTGCACTACACTCTCTGGAAGTTGTCCGAACCGAAGTTACAACTGAAGTCGGCCGAGACCTACGACTTCGAGTAAACGACCACACTGTCGCAAATTTCATATGCCGTCCAGACGGAATCGAAATTTTTAAATTGTCATATTATTAAAATTACGCTACTGATAATTATAAAAGTTTGTGTGGGCACTCAACAATATAATATCAGTGGAAACTTTTCGGTCGTAAATATTCAATTTACGCAAAATCTTTGTCGGATTTTGTAAAATGCCATAAGGGATAAAAATGATACTTCAGAATACGAACACCACATCTGTGACTATCCTAGAATTTGTCGCCATCGATTCTAAATAAGAATTCGTTATGGTATGACATTTATATAAACCGATCTAGAAAAATACATAATAAATAGGATATTCGATTTTTTATAACAAAATCAAGTATCACTGATTATTTTTTAATTATTTAATTTTATATGAAAAAAATATAATAACGATATCTGTTAGAAAAATATACTATCAAAAATAGAATTAATCCCTTTTGGTGCCCTAAAATATTCAAAGATGTCAGTAAGAGTCTGTTGAAGTCTCCGATAAGCATGTGGTATTATAACTTGACCACGTGACTACGATGCAGCGCTCGATATGCGTGTTAACCATAGGACGCCTACGCGCATACTGAAATTGAACCGAGTTACTCGTTCTATCTCAGTTTGCGAAACACCATATCATTATCTCTCTCACTCTCGTCACTTAACACGCGGGAGAGCGAAAGGGAAAGTATCTCACCGCTCGCGCTCGAAAGAGCAGCTCTGACTTCGGTCCGTTTGCCGACAATGTTCGGAAGCGCTCGAAGTTGGCCAAGTCGACTGAATTACCTCCACTTTACCTCCCGTTCTCGGTAACTTCGGACAACTTCCAAGAGATTTTAGAGCGGGCATAACCGAACCCGACCGAAGTAACCCACTATATTCTCCATCCTTGGCCAACCTTGGCCAACTTCCAGAGAATGTAGTATAGGCATTATACTTTAAATCAGTTCGAAGTTTTATTTATAACCGTTGCAAAAAAACTACAACTCAGTATGCTAAAAAATTATATTAAATTACCTTAGACAGACTTAAAATATAAAAATTGTATTGATTTAAAAGTGATAAAAAGTAATACCAGCCACTGTGAAATTCCACAGTTGCACAATATTAAATCGTAAATATGAATAATTTCTGGAATTTCGGCCATTAGTGTTTTTTCTTTTTTTATTATTTAGTTTGTCTGCTATTATGTTGTAAGGCTTTGGCTGTTAATATATAATACATAGTATTTGAATAAGAAAATAAATTTTGCAAAAAAAGGGCACAAATCGGGCTGTAGCTATACATAAAAATAAGAAATAATTCTTAACTGTGTTTTTAGGGTTGGTTGGTTTTAGAGTTTTTATTGTTTTTATTTGGGATTATACATATAATACATTTTATACGGTTTTTGTTGTTGTTCAGACAGAAGAAATATCTTAAAAAAGAGTAGTTTAAATTTTTACACATTATTTTATTTGGTTAACGCCTTTACAATCAACCGCTGGATTGTAATTCTATAGCAGCATACTAGTGCTACTAACTTTGAGTGTTAGTTTGCGCTGTGGAGCCAATATTTGTATAAAAAAAATTGAACGAGTTATTTAATCATCAATAATCTCATTAAACGATAAATTGATTTCATCGACTTTTACATTTTATATTTATTGGTTTAAGTGTTGCCTTAATAATGCGATGATCTAAAAATTTGTAGCATACTGGGGACATACAAACTAAGTTTAGCTAGATTAAATTTATAATTTATTTAGTTAAGAAATACTTAAAAGTTTATTCATTTTAATTATTTATTTGTACTTTCCTTTACATACAAGGTAGTGTTTTATTAATAAGTTTAAACTTGTTTGCACCGGAACGCATGCTTTCAATCGAAATAATATATTGATTTTGTGTATTTATATCTTGACTCTCAATTATCTAGCGGAACGTCTGACTGCCTACAAATTTAAATTACGCGACATAAAATATGTTTGCCGATTATTATAACAATTTATTGAGCAGCTTCTCGCTTTTATTGCAGATGATTGACACTGAAGAATTCGAGTCATCACGAGACATCGCTTCCGTAATATGGACATCAGCAAAGGAGACCGGTTCTCCACACCAGCAAGCTCCCGCGAGCGTTCGATTTTTTATTAGCGAAAGGGTTAACATCGGGCCCTTACACACAATATAAAATATACCACAGTAACCTCAATCTTAGTAAATACACGCATGCCGCCGAAGCTCTCTATTTTTCCCACTATCATCCCGTTATTTTGATTTGATTTGGCGTAAAATGCATATCTGCTTATACTATATATTTTTTACAATTTCTACGCGAATAAACTCGTGATGTATCATCTTGCAACCACTTTTGCGATTTTTTATATTACATTGTTGTTGTTATTATTAAATCACATGGTTTTCGCAAAAATGGCGCAATGGGTAAAACGACTTACATATTTCGAAGCAGACGACTTATTGACTATTGTGAATTAATCTTAATATTAAATGTATACATATATAAAATATTATTATGAACTTTCCAAGAAGAATATATTTTTCAATTAAATATTGTGCGTTTTTTTAAGATTTATCAAAGTTCATCTATATTTTATGATTTATTTTTTATGTTGTATTTCAAAGATTTTTGATAATGTATTAAACTCTAGATCGAGCTAGTATTGTGATATGTTAGTTATTCGTCGATTATTTTTTTTTTAATCAGTAATGTACATTTTTTAAACAAATCAAACGACGAATGTGTTGCAGTAGTTTTTTCCATTCTAGTGTTAAAGCAGCGTGATTTATAATTATTTGTGTGGCAATCAGTGTCTTGGAATACATACGATTTTTAAAACAATTTATATATAAAAAAATAAAAAAAATGTAATGATTAACTATATCTAGTGTCTGTGATTTTTCGCTTTTCTATGAAGTAAATGAATATGTATATATTGAACGTAAATCAAGCAGATTACTAAATATGTTACGTATTTCCCATTTTCGTTAAACCTTTGCCTTAGTTGATGGGAGTTTTTTTAAATTTTATTATATAGATTAACGTGTTTGTAAATATGATTGTTACTTTGATAATCAATTTTGTAGTTTCATCATTGATAATGTGTAGTAATGAATTTGGTGATATGAAGAATGAGATAAACCTGATATCCAATCCTACATAATGATATCCAATCTATTGGAAAATTGTAATACTTAAAATTGATTATATACGAATCATACACTCTTAAATATTAATATTATAATAAATGTAATTGGAAATTATGCTTCGTTTTATTTATTAGAGATCATTTTCCTCTCCGATCGCGTCAGCGATATCCAAACTTTTTTATCTTGTAATTATATATTTTAGCGATTCTATCGCGCCTGTGTAAACATTTTTGTTAATTATTCCATTCAAAGAGTTACAGTTATACGCGTTGGAAATTAACAGCGTCATGGGAATTTCGCCTTAAACTTGTTTGTTATATACACGAATTTTTAATTATGTTGAATAATTTTTATGGTTGAAGGTTAGCGTCCCGCGAAATCTGATAATTGGGGTAACTGACCATCGGCCATTGGTTCTATTGGGGTAACGAACTTGTCTTGAGGAAGTTGTGCATTATAAAAAGTATGCATAAATAACCCGAAAAAATCCATATTGATTTTGTATTCGTAATAAAAAAAAGTAAGGAAATGGCACTGGAGTCGCGAAATTATTCAACGTATCTTTACGCGTCTTTTCTCGTGGTTCTCGTTGTAAGATGTACGTGCGTTATCGACCATCAGGTGTATTACAGGTTACTCGTTCTAATTACTTGTTCTTAGTCCGTTGCTGTTAACCAACCGCGGGGGACTGAGGTGCTACAGTGTGGATCGAAAATATTACAAATAATAAATCTTTAAATTTAATTTTAGCGAAATATTCTTGCAGTTCAGTAGACTTCGTGTTATAGCTGTAGATAACTATTGAACCATTTTTGATTCCATCTTTGGCAAGAAAGCATGTGATCCGAATTGCATGTATTCATCATTGTATGTTGCTTTGTTTGTCGTATTATCTTATACAAATCAGGATGTTCATAGGATTTTGAAGAAATTATAGCAGAATATGTATGATTTTACTGATACGCAAGCGTGGCGACCACACATATAGGCACATTTAAAATGGCGATTATCTCATTGTTAATGAGGCACACAGACAGCAGAGCCAGCGATGCAGAAGACCAGAGAGCCAAGAGGAACCAGCCACGCGCCCTCACCGCACTGACACTCGCCGCACGCAGCCACAGAGTCCTGAGACATCATCACCTGCACACCTTCATCGCGAGAAACGTCACGCCGTAATCGTCCATAGTCAAAAATGTAATTGTAAAAGAAATATACAAGAGTAAAAGGTGTATAGGATCACAAGTGCGTACTTTGCCGCACTTGATAAAAATCAAAGTTAAATTTTTGCTTAGTTTAACGATACTGGAGGATCAATCAGAAGATTTGGAAAGATACAGACAGCTGCAAGTCAAACTATAATTCATTTGCGAAGTATAGGTTAATGTTAGGTTTTAGTGCGAGTTCATAGCTTCTGGGCCATGGTGTAAGCATAGACTGGAGATTACACGGACTGGCGCCATGCTAGGGTCAGGCACCCTCGCAGCCGCTAATGAACGCTATACGAACGTACGGGGTCAAACGCAGCGCAATTATGGCCATGTGCTTGCTTGCCATGGCCAAGGCGAAACTGCAATATATGCCACTAACGCAGGTGTAATGTCTACTTTATTTGCGCTAATTGTTCAATATCCCACTCGTTTATTGCCATGGGAAGATTGCATTGCAAAATTCTTGCACTTCTTGTTGGTTGCGGCGTAAAATCGAAAATGTGATAACTTGCCGGCGCAACCTATTATAGAGGTAAAGTATGAATTATTATAGCGTAGGATTAAATTGCATCATTATCGGGTGAATATTCTTTGCAATGATTTTAAAGCTAGCAATTATTTTTAGAATATCCTCTTCAGCTAACATTGCTTTGGAGAATTATGCATAGCTGTAACCAAAATATTGCAGTATATGATTTCTTCTCTTTATTCTGCAGGTGTATATCATAAGTTATTATTATGTGGTTGTATTGTCCATATTTTTTAGATTAAATTAAGACGATCGTGGCCTAATAGGTTACCCCAATGCGCCACGATGGTCGAAAACAAATTAAAAAATTTTAAAACATAAAAAAACGTATATATATATACATAAATATAACAATACTTAAACATAACAAAAAATACCAAAATTAAATGATACAAACTGGATCAGATCCTCGTAGCTAACATTAAATAAGTCAATATGTAATGCCAGCGTATTAAGGAGCCGGATGGCCACAGCTATAGGTGAGTCGGCAAGTGCGGATGTCCTAGCCCTAACGGCCATCAAAAGAGGTCTCGATCGTGATTCTCGAAAATGTTCCGGAACCCAAAACTGGAATTCCTCGAGAATAGCTGAATTGTCGACAGCACCTTTTAGTAATTTAAAAAAAATGCTTAGCGACATACAGCTTTCTGCGAGAACTCAGCGAATCATATCCCAACGCTCCTAAAAGAAAGGCGCTGGGATATAAGTATGGATAATAACCAAATGTCCTTTTGTAAAGGTATCTTAAATACCTTTTTTGAATTTTTTCCACTGAAAGGGAATATTTGGCTATTCGGGGATTCCAAATTATAGATCCCGATTCAAGAATGCTACGAGCTAAGGTGTCATAGAGGATGCGAATAACTGACGGATCGTCAAAGTGAAAGGTATTCCTCATAACAAAGCCGAGCATCTTGGAAGATTTATCACGGACGTCGTGTATGTGTAGAGAGAACCTCCATTTGCTCTCGAAAGTGATTCCGAGATCTTTAGTGGAAGTTTCTCTAGTCAAAATGTTACCACCGAGATGGTAGAAATAAGCTGATGGCGAACGGGATCGAGAAAATGACACAGTATGGCACTTACCGACACTAAAGGGCAGACGGTTAATGGAAGCCCATCTCCACAGAGAGTCTAAATCACTTTGTAGAGAGAAGGAGTCCACAACAGATCGAATGCATTTATATAATTTTAAATCATCTGTGTACAGAAGAAAACTTGAATTTTTAATTGCTGTATTTATGTCATTAATAAATAAAACAAAAAGCAGAGGTCCCAGATTGGATCCTTGAGGAACCCCCGAAGGGGTAAAATATTCTTTTGACAATCGTCCACCATAGGTTACAAACTGTCTATGATTGCTTAAATACCTCGAGAATAACCGAATTAAATTATCTGAGCAACCGAGGTTCGGCAATTTTTTTAATAATAACCTATGACAAACTTTGTCAAAGGCTTTCTCAAAATCTGTATACACGACGTCTATTTGAATTCCCACATCGAGAGAAGTTGTCACCGTTTTGGTGAACGACAGAAGGTTAGTAACAGTGGAACGGGTAGGACGAAACCTGTGCTGTTGGTCTAACAAAACTTGCCGAAAGTGATTATAGAGATATTTATGAATAATTATTTCAAATAATTTAGCAGGAGCTGACAACACTGCAACTGGTCTATAATTCTTTATATATAATTTGTCACCCATTTTATGAACAGGACTTTTGTGCATTTCCATAGATCAGGAAATGATGATGTTTTGAGAATCATATCATAAACACATTTTAGAGGAGCAGCGAGACTAACTTCGCAACACTTCAAAATAAAATCGGGAATTAAATCAGGTCCAGAAGAACGCGCCCTGTCTTTAATTTATTAAATCCGTATTTAAGATCTGAGTGCTCAGTTTCTTTGATAGTCAGTACTGAAGACCAAGAATATGAAGAAGGAAGCGACTGAGCAGAAGGCGAAAAAGATTCCTCGAAAACAGAACGAAAATATTGCGTAAAACCGTCAGCAATATTTTCTGAACCGTCCAATGTTTTATCGTCGAGGTTTATCACTTTCTTATAAATGATTCTTTATTATACCTCCTCAAACTTGAATTTTTTCTTTTCTTAGAAAAATTATTTTATTTTTTAGTAAGTATAGTAAACCCCCAATAACACGGTCAATTGGATGCCCGTTACTTTATGTGTGAGTAAGCCAAAGGGTGAATATGTACGTACGTATTGTAAAGAAATAAACAAATACCGACTATACATAGTAGTGCAACATTTTCAGATTGAGCTACAAGACAAGCGACAACTGTATTTATCATGTTTGTTTTTATGATATTATGTATTTAACCGCAAAATGACCCTATTGCTTAGTCGATTTGTAGTTAATGAATAAATATAATTTGTATAATAGTTATTTGTAGTAGTTTTGCATTTATATTGATCATTACTTTTAATTAAATAATGAAGAGCTTTACGAGACAGTAAATTTAAATTAAACTGTAACTGTACTATCTTATCACATTAATAAATTCCTTTAACGATAATATACACCTTAATGATCTAATAAGGCAATTTTTATTTTTCCAAATATATAAATATAAATTTTAAATCTGGTATTCAACGATTACTGCTACTATTATATTATTTTCGGCATTATATTTTAAGTTGCGATACATAATTAAAAAAATATTTCTTAGATTGTCTTTTTAAATATCTTATTAATTAATGTATTTTGTGAGCCGGGTTTTTGATTATATTTTCATAATTTTATAGATGATTATAGGAATAAAAGGATATGGAATTATTTTTGTTGCAATTAATGTTTTTTTCAGGTATGCGGAGAGCATTCATTATTCCTGATATTCCATATCCGTATTTTTTAATTGATTAGTGGTGTTGAATTGCATGAATAGTTTTGTGTCGGTTTAAGGGACTGTGACAATCACTCGCAACAGCCCAGGTAGGAGGTCAAGTCTAGTTTTAATCCGCACAGTGAAATGAAACGAGCGAGGTTTAACTGCCTTACTTATTATAAGCACACATTGAAACAGATTTTCACTATACTTTCTAAATATTTTGTGTACTTATCTTTTCAAGGATATAAAGAAATTATATAAGACATGATCGTCGTAAAGCATATAGGAAATCGTGCACATTTCCCCGACGCCAGATCGATCGTAAGCATATTCACGATCCAAATTGAAACAAACAACCGCGCAATGATTAATGGCAACAGGTTTTGCATAATCCGTGGAAGGTGTTACCTGTCGGGACATGACACGCGGGTAGTAAGGTACGACCGTTGATCATTATTTAATTGAAACGGACGACCGCGACGCGTCGGTGTCGGAAGTCGCTCTCCAGGAGTCAGGGTCAGGGTCCAGGGTCGCTTCGAAGAGCGCAGACTCTTGAGCGATTTCCTCGTTAACAGTTCCCACTAATCTTGTGGTTCCGGCAGTTTTGCATTTGTCAGAAAGAAAATATATTACGCCCTTTCTGGCGCTGGGTGATTAATGTGATTTTTATTTGTTAAATTTTTTAAAAATGTTATAAATTAAATATTTTCTAAAATTAAAGCCACTAAACTGAAATATAAAATGACGTTTGTGTATAACTTTAAATACGATTTTACACACAAGCCTTTTAAATTTAAAAGTAATTATTTAGTTTCGTGAAAAACGTCAGAAATAAAACACAGAAGTCGTTCAATTCTTTGCTATGAAAATCGTATCGCTTTCTATGAACAAAGGAAATATATTTAATTATAATAATAAATAAAAATAAAAAATGAATTTGCTTCATTGCTTTCTATTGTTTCGACCAATGAAAAATAAGCATTCAAATATAAAACAAGATGGCTGACAGTACCGTGACAACAGTTTTAAATAATTATTATTTAATAATAAAATTTTGCTACGCGACAATAATTTTCATTAATTCGTCATTTGACTGAATAGAAATAATCGGATTGCAAATTAACTAGGTGTGTTATAACTATGAAAATTAAATATGTACATAATGTGTTTAGGTTAAGAAGAATACATTGATTAAATTAGATAAACAATCTTCGTAATGAAATCTTCAAATTTTGAATTCCCGTCGCCGGGCTCCGAGGCCGAAAAGTGAGTTTTTCCTTTTATATTACATAAACATTATCATTGCTTCCGATTTAATGCACATATACGTTAGATTTTAAAAATTGCAAATAAACCAGGTACGTTTTAAACGTGAACGTGTAATATATCCTTAGTATATACGAGGATTGAAAGTTAATATCGATCAAATCGGCTCTGTCGTAGTGGGAACGCTATATATATCAGCCAACGGACAGCTTATAAATGTGTAGTTTCTTGGATTGTATCTAATAAACGACATTTTACAATGATTATAAATATGTGATTGCATACCTAAAATAATCGATAGCAAAAATATCTAAGAGTGGGTTATTTTTAATTCCGATGTGGCAAAATATGTAAACGTCATGGTTTTTATTCAATTTTTGTTCTGTGTAATCATTCCTCTTTTGAAATAGCCAAATTCAATTATGTAGTATGTTCTTTATAAAAAGATAATACTTGTTGACAGTGACTTCAATATGAGAAGATTCACTTTTTGTTTATATATATACCAATTCTACGTTGTAGCCATATAGTTCATTAAATTGATCTAGCATTGTTTCTGAAAAATAATTAAAAACAATAAGACCTTATCAAGAGTAAACATTGAACACATTAGTACTACTAATATAATCCATAAATTAAATTTAAACGACAACCGAAGAAAAAAATTGACGGAAGCTATCAATAAATATCTAAATTTCAAATATAACGTTAAATAATATAAAATGTTTTCTTCTGGAAATATTTAGTCAAGTTGTAAACCTATTTTCAAATGAATTAAAAATGTTGAGTAGTTTTTTATATATTGAACCATTTTGACTATCATTGAAAATCCTAAATAATAATGTCTAATTTGAACCATTAAATTTAAAAACATATTTAAAAAAATCAGAACGAAGCAAAAATAATATTTAAAACCCAAAAAGTTGAGGCTCCGGTATCCGCACACTCGCTAGCTTCACTTCACTATTGTGAGGTACCGACAGCTAAGTTAAAAAACAAGTCTTATGTATGATTAAGCCTTCGATCTTTCAATTGATAAATATTGCTCCGCTTAAACAACACTCAAGAGCTAGATAAGTTTTGCATAAATCAACAATAGGTTCAATACCACAGGTATTATGTGTGAGATTACGTCCACTGATGCAGGTATGCGCAATCCGAGCACACGTAATCTGCATCTGCCCTGATCGTTACTCACTCCCGAGAGACTGGCTGTGACTGTAATTTTAACAGAGGGTCTCAGCCCCGGGTCGCTACTGTTTTTTTCCGTCCAGATGTTATCGCCGCTAAATACGCGCACGTGACCTGGATGCGTTTTTCGCAATTTGTATGCATTGACGCGCTGATGCACCGCAACTACGGTCCTGCACAATAAACGTATTTTCTTCTATCGCGAGACGTTTATCTCAACGACGCTATAAAACGTTTAGCATGATGCGTATGGTGTAATCTCGATTATCCGATCGTAAATTGACAACGATGGCGGCGAGGATAAGAATTTCAATATGTGATGAAAGTTACAATTTGTATTCCTAAAAGATATTTATATTATATATTTTCACAATATATGGTCGGATAGCTGGTAGTAGAAAGCGGTTGCTTTCACGGGATTTTAAGGGTCGTCTCGGTAGATTAAGCGTAGCTCCGCTTGGTGCAAATTTAATTTAACTCTCGTTTATTCCAAGTCGGAAAGTGTCTGAATGAAGCGATTCGGTAGTGTTCTGACTTAATTTGAGAAAATGGAGCAAGTCTTGACGTCGTTTCTAGTCTTTAGTCATCTGACAATATGATTAATATATTTTTTCACGTTTATGAAATACTGACGCTACAAATTATTTTTGGGTCACCTGTATCTCACAGTCGTTCGCAGAAAATCCCGTCATCTTGCGTAGTCACAATTTCAGACTTTAAACTCACATGCAATGATAATTTAAATTTAATGCTTATCACTTGATGACGCTGCTTTCATGGTACTCATTTGCATGTTTCCTCATTGGTAAAGATTGTGACCTCAGTTTTTATCTCAAGTTTTATTTACAATGTTGATCTATAGCATTTTTTTGTAGTCCTCATCTTATAATATTATTGTCCTTTCGACATTTTTAGTGACCACAAATGTTATCATTCCAAGATTACTGTGCAGTCGAAAAATTTACGAATTACCGACAGTCGTTTATGGTTGAGACTTTTTTAAATATAAATTGACTGAATTCAAGCAAATATATAGTAACTGAATTATTGCGAGTGTTTATTATTATTTAACAGTATAGTTAGCTTATTAAATATTCAGATAAAAGTTGGTTTTCGTGGTGAGAGGCGCACCAGGAGAAACACTCTCCTGATGCGCCTCTTACCGTGTCTCTGAAGCGTCTTTCTCCGCCTGCTTTTTTGTAATGTCACATATTTTATATTATTGGTTCGAGAAAGTTTTGGCGAATCGCAGATGAGAATGTTGGAGGGCCAATTGCATCGTTTCTTAGACACACCCACGAAACGTGTTGTCGCTTTAAAGTCTAACCGGCCACTCCTGCTATTGTTAACAAGGAAGTAGAAGAACAAAATTGTTTTTGGGCAGGGTAGAATGCATTGTAATTGTATTAAAAGTGCATAATTTATTGGGATGACCTAAAAATATAAATAATCTTTTAAATCCTCAACAATAGCATAGTCATTTGGTATGCTGAATATTTATTTTATAAGATCTTAACATTTTATTAAAAACTATTTAGTTTTGTTTCTTCTCAAAAAATTTTCGAGAAAAATGAGTTTTTTATATTGTCAATTAAATTTTACAGAATATTTTAAAATGTTTTACGGTTGCATAAAAAAGAGTTACCCCGTGGCAGATGTTTAAAAATACACATGCTTTCTTGAAAGCTTTTGAGGTCGGAAGTATTTTAATGGCAAAAAATTGTTAACGATTTTCTCAACTATTACAATCGACCTTATATTTGCTTAGAAGTTACGCCATAAAATTTGCTAGTTAGCAAATTTAAATCTCATTTTCTCAATATTCCATCATTTTTTTCTCTTTATCTTGTTCGAAATATGGAAAAAATAAAATTAGCATCAGCTGTTATTGACAATTTTCTCTACAGAGAGCATAAAATCCATTGTAACTCGATGCTCTATAATCAAAGTAGATCGACCAATTCTGGTTTTTCTGTGTTCATCAATAATATAAAGATATTTACACTTATATACTTATATGTATTATTATAATCACATACTAATAATTTATTACATATATTTTTTTATTTATTAAAAATTCCTTAAAATTCTTAGGAAAATTGTGAAGTGAAAGAGAAAATTCTCATTTCTCGGGAAATACAAATTTTTAATTTAAAAAATCTTTGAAATTTTCAATAATTCTACAATTTTCTGAATACTTGTAACTGTTTCTTAATTGTATTATATTTGCTATTGAGACAAAAATAAAATACAAAATAAATTTATTAAAAAGATTGGTATACATATATTTTGAAATTTCTTGAATAATGGAAAACTATATTTTTTAATCTATTTAGAAACTTTGAAGAGGTCGTTATAATATATAGTTGTAGGAAATATAATATTTAATGGCGAAAAATTTAGAGACAAAAACAAATAGATATTATACATAATAATTTAATACATATTATTTTTAATAAATTATATTGTAAACCTATGTAAAAATACGAGTTTGAATAATTGCTTAAATTTAAATTTATATCTCCAACATTAGGTTTTTCCATATCATTGACCCGATCCTAATTAATTACCAATTGAAAGAATACGACTGGCTTATTGATGTTATTGCTATGCTCAACAATCACAGCTATAAATGTTAACAGATTTATGGTGGTTGTTATTTTACATTGTTGTTAAAGGCTTTGTGGACAGCCTACAATGTGTTGTGAATCAAAATAAATTATTTATTCTTACGACACCGACATAAGAGACGACTCTGACAATATAAATCAAACATTTTTTTAAAGCAAGACAATAATTAACAGACCCTTTTACCTGGAACATTAATTTGGCATTGGACACCTAAATTATCACCGCTGAAAATAAGTCATCGAATACTAAAATGAGACAAGGAATATGATTAATAGGTAATTTCATAAATCACTATAAAGCATACAGCACCTTTTTTAAAGAATACATTAAATTATGTTTGTCGTTTTTAAGGTATCAACTTACATTTAAATTTACATAGGTATGTTAATTTTTATTGCTAACATCTTCAATAATATTTTAGAAAATATGTATATTTATTGAATATTAATAACTTTATTACTTTAAAAATCAAATCGGAAATCCGTCATAAAGTTTATTACATGTAATAAATTTACAGAAAACATGGTTAACGCGTAAAAATGTCATAGCTGATTTTTTTTATGAAAATTGAATTTAAAACGATTAATATTTTGTAAAATAGCTATACCAAAAATAATATTTTAGTATAGAATAAGAAGTTTTAGTTTAAGGACAATTAAAAAAAATTGTACCTTAGCTCATTAAATGATCCATTAAATCGAATACATACTAATATAAATCAAATCAAAAATATTTTTGGGTCCAAAATTTCAAAAATTGTTCTAAAAAAGTAGAAGAATTCCAATGTGAATATTCAATGACTATGAGAGCAACAAATAATATTTATTAATCATAAAGTAAATTCTATATACAGTTGAATATAACAGTAAGTCCAGTAAAATAATGAGGAAGTCTTTCCTTGGTAAGGTCGTCTCTGTGTGACATAACAGCGGCTCTGGAGGTCGCAAATTAAGCTCGCGTAATAAACGTGTTTGGTTTTCGGCTTGGCCAAGGGCAATTTGCTGGCTGGTCACGTGCTCAAAATGCATTTTCGATCAGATGAAATTGCACGTTCCGGGCTGAAAGCTCTTAACAACGCCAAAGTGGGACGTCCGGATTTGCATTCGTTCGGCCTGGACCAAAGGCCGAATTTAATATTAATATGCGCATGCGAAAACACTTCCTCAATGCCCGGGGTCCATTCTGATATGGGGTGACTTTTGTAATTTATTATCAACGGCGAGCACAAAGAGATCTGTCTGAAAATGTCGCCGATGCCTAAGATAAGCATCTGAAATTAAGGCACATAGAAACTGGAGATTTTTAATCGGAAGCCAGTGCGACAGTTGCGGTTCATTACATCTGAAATAATAAATTTATAACAAAGAATCTTTATTTTATAATATTTAAAAAAATATTATTTTATATCTCGACATTAATCTTGATACATCTGGCAAATACACTTTTTATTGCGTTTTCTTTACAAAGCATTTTTTAATTAGTTTTTATATAAAAAAAATGTATGATATTAAAATATTTGTATTTAATATTTTACAAAATTTACTGTGAATTTTTATTATTATGTTTTCGATTTAATATTTTAATTTTTTAGACGTAAAAACCCTTTTTACGTCTAGAAAAAAAACCACTAACAATCTACATCGAATAAGCGTTGTTTAAACTATCCTTTGTAATTATCGGACGGCCAGCTTTAAACTTAAATTTTCATAGAAGTTTAGCTAATCACTAATGCGATTCGCTCTAAAGCCTTATTTTTTCCTATTCCTATAAGCTTCATTGAGTAACCATTATGAAATATTTGACACTACGTTTATTCACTTATCGCCAATCAAATACAAATCACTACCGATATTTTTCTGTACATATTTTGTACAATAATCTATTATCAAACAGCTCTTTCAGCGTATAACTGGATACAAAAAGCACACATCAATACTGAAAAAATAGTAAAGTAAACGAAAATCATAAAATAAACTGTATTATATTCATAATAAACTAGCTGTCGGTACCTCACTATCGTGAGGTACCGAAGCTAGCGAGTGTGCGAATACCGGACCCTCAACTTTTTGGGTTTTAAATTTAAATACTATTTTTGCTTCGTTCTGATTTTTAAAAATATATTTTAAAATTTATTGGTTCAAATGAAGCATTATTATTTAGGATTTTCAATGATAGTCAAAATGGTTCAATCTATAAAAAACTACTTAACCTTTTCAATTCATTTGAAAATAGGTGTACAACTTGACTAAAAATTAAATATTATTTAACGTTACATTTGAAACTTAGATATTTAATGATAAATCTAAATATTGTATATCATTTATGAATAGGTTTAAAACTTAGCTAGATGATAATAAATTGTACAGTGAAATTTAAATATAGCGAAGGCCACAGAACCAATGAATAAATTCGTTATATTGAATGTAAGGAAGATGATATATTTTTATTTTATTTATAATTTCCATATTACTACAGCATCAAAATAACCTCTTATAAGGTTGACAGATCGTTTTTGTCCATTTTTAAGGATACTGTATGAAACACAATAAATTTATAAATAATAATTATTTAAAACTGTCGTCACGTTTTTATTAGCCATCTTGTTTTATATTTGAATGCTTATTTTGCATTGGTCAAAACAACAGAACGCATTACCGGTGGCTTGAAAATCAATCGGAGCAAATTCAATTTTACTATTTGCAGAAGCCTAGAGAAATAAGTATTTACTGTATATGCTATTTTGAAATTGCATTTGCTGTAATTTAACATGGAGACGCTTTGGAAAAATCTAGATTCTGCAATGGTATCGAGAGTCAAAAAAGTTTGGGAACCACTGGATCTTACACAAAATAATACTTGCTATTAAATTGGCTATTGATGTTACTCACAATGTGCTCAACTTTTCTAGAAACTGTTCTCGCCGAAAAATTAATTAAAATAAATATTTTTTCCCAGGCACCTTTTTTCGGCTGCAACAATCAAACATAACTCGATTAATTCCCCATTGGTATATAGCTTTCCTTTATTAATTTATAAATTCAAACAAAGGCTTCTGATACTGATGTGTAAAATATTAATGTGTGCTATAGATTCTAAATTTTGCTTAGTTGTACTAATAACAGAGTCTAAGCAAAAATAAACAATCAGGAGGAAACGTAATAGGTTTTTTATTTTTATATCCTTGTTATAAGTATATTTGCGTATCTTTGCTAAAGAACCACCTTACGATCGATGTAGTATGTATGTAAATATATCATAAATGGCTCTGTCAAATAATCATTGTTTTTTGCGTAACGCCAGATATATAAAAAATATATATATTATGTTATTTTTTACTGACTTTTCTTCTAAGAATATATTATATTTCCTAGATTCTATCTACGTCACAGTTACATATGTCGATGAACCGAAAAATTTCTTTGTTCTAAAATTTACAAAAGCAAAACGTCAATCGCAACGACAATTTTTTGCCAGTTTTTATTTTTCAAACAAACTACAACACAGCCTGTCAGACGTTATAAATCATGAATTTCGACTCTCGTCTTTTTCACCGGACCCTTTAGTCAAACATCGATCAATAAATCGTACCCTTTCGCATTATGCGTACCATTATAAATTTTGAAGATTATAATTAAAATTCATTACGGACCTCTAATGTACATGCGACGGCGCCTCCTTTATAATTTCAATTATTAAAAAAGTCGATAGCAAATCAAATTTTTTTGGCCATGAGCATCGACGCGAAGAACGCTCTGCTAATTGCTGTAATTATTCGTAAGTGCGTGCAACGAAAATTGCCAAATTGCATATAACAGGCTTCGCCGCTTGTATATTATGCTTTTGTGCACGTGAAAAAAACGAGCATAAATCTTACTTTGTAAAATGTAAATACGCGAAAAGCATTCGGCAAATTTTTAACATCGATTGGACACTGTATTTACTAGGGCTGTGAATAAATACATATATTTTATTGAATACAATTTATTTAAGAATATGTGCCATTTACTTTGTAACATGTATTTTACAAACATTTTTCAATAGTTTGAATAACTTACTTCAGCAATCATTGTTTAATAACTGAGTGTTATTCAACGTCATAATTCTACCAATCAAATTTTTATAATTTATTTAGTAAGAGACGATACTCAATAATATGCAGTTACCTTATAAATACAGCTAAATTGTACCGATTTATTTTGTAGTTTTCTTTGGATTTAAGTAAAATAAAAAATATTCCAGTTTAGGGAAATTGCTTTTTCAAATATTGTTTTATATTATTGTAGTATAATATTATTGAATTATAATGTTTTTTATATATTTTGCTTAATAATAATATTGATTGTATTTTATTACATTAAAACTATATCTAATTGTCATCATGTGTTAAGTTTCTTTAAATATTGCTCAGCCGGTAAATCTGATTCATATCAATTTATCTAGTCTAACTGAATGCTTTATTGATAAGTTAATGTTATTGAATGTCGATACATAGAACATTTTCTTTAGAGATATTGAAATAAAATGTCATAACGTTATATAACTATTGTCGTCTCGTGGTGTTTTTTTTGGGAAAATATAATTAACAAGCAGGTCAAATTTTTACTTGAGTTGCTGACATTTTATTAGACAATCATTTATCCGTCTGTTTATTTATGCATATTTTGTGTTTCGAACAATCAAAAGCTATTGTATTAAATAATCTTCCTTACATTCAGGCACTTTTAAAAATACTTTATACGCTGGCCATTTATTGTGTTGTCTATGAGTAATAATAAAATTATTAAGACTACTGTGTTTAAAATATTTTTATCTCATTTATTTCTTCACTTTTTAATTTATTACATTGTCAGAAAAAATATTAATTAAATATATTTTTAACAATAAATATAGGAAAACATAATTTTTGACAAATTATTTTTGCTGAACCGCTTCTGGATGCCTTCTATATTTTTATACCAGGGTCTAGATTACCACTCGCTAATTTATTCTAATAAAATATGTTTTATATTACTCATTATTTTTCATTATAGTCAGTAACGATTATTTTTATGAAAAAGAAGTGCATAGAAAATTATGAATCTGTTTGTTTGAAATACGACATATATTATTCTAAAATCATATTTTTGTAATTGACGATTTTATTATTTATGTGATTAACTTATATAATATTATTTTAATCATTTAACATTTAATATTAATTTTAGAATATCTTAATAATATTTATTTTTGAAAGATTATTGATTTCTACTCATGTTAAAAGTAACATAAATTATGTTATAAATGTTATAAACTTATGTTATAAATGTTTATATAAATATTAAAGAATTAATAAATATTTAGTGTTACATATAACATATTTATGCGATTTATTTATATAATCTTATTATAATTATTGCACATTTGATATTTATTTTAGAATATCTCAATAATTCCTATTTTTTAAGGATAAATCTCACATATACTTATTTCTACTCATGTTAAAAGTAACAATAACAAAAGTAACTCATGTTGAAAGTATAAAATTTTAGCTATAAATATTGATATCATATTTTAATATTGATATCATACGCCGATAACACTACTTAGGTTAACCCAGAGGTAGGAAACTTTTCACGTTAGAAGGCCGCATTTACTTAGTTCCGAACAAAAAAGGCCGCATTCAAGAAATTTCAATTGATGACTTCAAAATCAATACCAGAAATTTTGGGAACATATCATGGGCTGATTACGTTCTTTTTCCAAAAGCTTGTGTATAATTTTTTGATCAAAGAAAATATATTGAAATATATTTTTATTTATAAAAAAAAACAAATAAATAAATTTTGGCGTCAGTCAAAAGGCCGCACCAAAAGAGCCAAGAGGCCACAGGTTCCCCACCCCTGGGTTAACCCATACAATGAGCATTATTTTATTCTCCGCTTCTGCTTCCAACCAATATAAGCATTGTCATTTTCGTAGTTATAATCCATTGATTTAACATTTTCAACAAATAAAATATATGGATTTAAAAAAAAGAAAATGGAAAAAATCAGTACTACCGGTATTATCAATTTTTGCCCTCAAAACTGGTATTATCGGTATCGGTACTACCGGTATTGCATTGCTACCTGTTTATATAACAAAAGGGTACGGTTTATTAGGATATTTCTACTATGCAGATTTTATTAAAAATAATTTTACAAATATTTATTTTAAGGTTAATTTTTTTGAAATTCATGAGACAACGAAAAATCCAAAAATTCTTGGGTTGACTCGATACGGAATCTTTAATTAAGATACGATTCACTGAGTCCTTGCAGTTCTTTAAACTACTGAACAATTTTGTTGACAATGAGGAATTGGTTTCGGAACGACTTCGAGATTCACGATTGCGTTCTCTTCTAGTGTCGACTTGTTTATGGCTGTTAGCATTACATAAAAAATATATAATTTATTTTAACTAAATTAAATAAGGTAAAATTATATTATAGATTCATCTATTTGTTTGCTATATGCTGTTTTTTATATAAACAAAAGTACATTAAGATGGTGGAGTTATTTTCAAACATATTGCAGTGTAGATTTGAGTGGCTAGTTTTAGATTGAAGTATAGTAATGCCCTTTGATAAAAGTAAAATAAATTAATACGTTCGTCAATAAGGTGGCAAAAGATACAGCGAAATATGTCTCAAGTTAACTGCGAAATACAGAGAGACGAACGGTCTGGGGGTGCTTCTTATATTTCATAATGGAAGGTATCCACTTATACAGGATTATAAATTTTCCTTTGAAAATCTTTCATCCCTTCGATGGGGAAGCAGTTGGACTCAAATTTAGTAATGAAAATTTCAAAAATACTCAGTCATGAATTTTTCGTTCCATTTGAAAACACATAAAATAATATTTTATTGATAATTAATTAATCGCAGAATATTTTCTTGAAACGCTTTTAATTATTATTTTTAAAATCAGAATCATATCAACATTTAGTTATTTTTATATATGGTCATCGATTTTATATTATTATTTTTAGCATGTGTGAAATCATAAATCGATCCGTGAGAGAAGGAAAGTCATTGAGAAAATTATTTAGCAGGAAGTGACAGGGCTCGCGTATCTTTCCAGCAATATGCTGACTAGGCATTAGATGCTTAGTACATTTGAAATTAAAGTTCTCTCACGACAGCAGAACACAACCGACAGCCCTGTCTATCTATCGGACGCGCCGTGAATAAATTGGCTGAGTTTTCTCGTTTGGCGAACGGTCCGTCCATTGACAACCCTGTTCTAATGGTGTCCCACGCAGTTCGCCAGCGGTCCAGGGACGAGATGATTCATAAATAATTTATAACGTGGACCGCGTCGTAAAGCCGGGGAATGCACTCCGCCCGGGGAAAAAAGTGGACGAGTGCATTGTCGCCCGAAATGCATAATGCAACCGGTCGTGGTGGACACAGGTGGACCGACGATGCTGCCTCTAGCGGCTCATTGTCATGCTATTTTGCTCTAAATTCATCCCAGAAATGGCGAATAATTTTATCTGTCTCAAAACGAATTTAAGGATGTTGATGCTGTTTTGAGTGAACCATTCCAGTAATACATAGTTAAAAGTAACTCACATCTCTTTTAATATATATATATATATATATATATATATATATATATATATATATATATATATATATATATATATATATATATATATATATATATATATATATATATATATATTTTAAAAGAGATGTGAGTTACTTTTAACTATGTATTAATATATCCTGATTTGTATTATATAAGATACGTAAAAAAAAGTACAGTGATGCGTACATGCGATTCGTATTAACGTGCTTTCTTGACAAAGATAGAGTCAAAAATCCTTCAAAGGTTATCTATAGCTATTAGGGATTGTAATAACAATAGTACCGGTATTAGGGAATCACCAGTAGAATAATAATATCACTTATAATTTAAAAGGTCCGAAATATCGGCCCACTATATCTATGCAAAAATCCCACCGGCCGATATTTCGGCGTAAAATATTTTTTTTTTAAACATGTAACAGAAATGACCGCGCAGCTGCGATCTGTAGGCCTCTTTTTATGATAGGGATGGCTGGCGAAATGAAAATAAAAGTATTGCATACACAAAATTATTTTTATTATTTGTACATATTGCATCATTAAAAAAAAGTATCAAATTTTTGATTTTTCGAAAGTCTGCGTCGCTATGATACAATATTCTTGGGTGTTTCGAAATACCGATTTAACTTGGGTTTTGCTCAGTTAAATTTGTACTGATATATATATTTTGCAACTGAATAGATTACTTATTAAAAAAATATTTAATTTGAATATGAATGTGCGTCTATATATAAACCAACGGTGCATTTACCATGCTGGGAAGAAAATATAAAGAGTTATAAAAGGGGCGATACTTCACTGTTTTTTTACCTCGTTATGCATTGATTTAAAAATATTTCCACTATCTGTGTAAATTGCTGTTTAAGTTGTCTCGAGCATTGTTATTAAGAAGTTTTGTTGTATTTCATAGAAGTGAGCTTGCTCTCGAAACTTTTAACTCGAGCTATATTTCTTAAAGAAAAAAATATGGTCTAGAGTTTACAACTGGCAACTTAACTAAAGTTTAGGTAGGAATGAAGGGAGACATGGGTTGTACTTTTCTCAAGAGAGGCGCGACAGTAAAAATAACCTGATGAATTGCTTTACACTGCTCTGAAAGAGACGACGGAATATCTGGTTGATATATGACTGTATTTTTATTGCGCAAGTTATTATTTATATTATTATATAGATGTCAGTATTGAGGTTAATCAAAAAGGTATATAGCAAGGGTTCCGATCGGAGTAGTCCCTGCAGTGTTTTTTTAATCTTTTATATGTTTTCTTACAATAGCTTTTTTGATCCGTAAAATACGTATTTATACCAATAAATGTATCGTAAAGTTCTGCTTTAAAAGTTCACCATATTAAATGAAGCATGAGTGTGTCTCCCGGGTGAATTTTTATAAACGAAACCACTGTGGTTGCTTATCGATGACGACAAAAAATCTTAATATAAAATATAGCTGAGAAAAACAACACATATTGTACAATATTTAGTGCTTAGTGGTAACAAACTGTCATTATTAATTTACTTTTGAATATTCAAAATAGGAAGATTTCGCTCGAGAGTTTTATGTAAATAATGTGTGTTTAATTAACATTTTCTACCTGCATTAACAGATATATTATCAGTAATCAGACAGATACTAATTTAAACATTCAACGTTTTGGAATCAGAAAAACGAATCATACAAATAAATAAGTATATATGTATTTGAGTTTCTTGATGATATTATATTTATCTTACTCTATTAAACAGAATTTTAATTTTATTAAAAAAATATAAAATTTAGATTATTTTATGCTATTTAATATTTTATATATTGACAAATTATATGTTTAATCTCTTTGCATGCAGAAAATTATTATAAGCAGACAGTAAAATGATTACACTGTTGTGAAATTGAGATGAAATTTTGTTTTATATTTAATATAGAGACGAATTACATAGAAAAACTTTTTCCGTATATGTTTGAAAGTAATTTAGTAATTGCAATGCAATGCAATTTATTTTCACTCTAAATTGTGTTTAGAGTTTTTCATTTAGCAAATTTCGAAGCATTTTTAATTTGACATGAAAGCTATTTCTAGTTTGAAAATTTTCACATAGGAAATGATGTCAGATTGTAAATTAAATTACGTATTTACTTTTATATCAAGAGCTTCGTATTTAATACAGGGATTTTATCCCGATACTTAAAATACATTTTAAATACGGAAGGAAAATTTTAATATAATTAATTCATGTAATTCGTTTATAATAGAATTAAAAGTTCAAGAGGGACGTTGCTCAAGCTGAAAGTTAGACGGTAGCGTCACTCACGATGAGCAATTAGCAGTCTGAGGGATGACAAAATTGTCTAGGGCAGAGCTTCTCAAGTTTGAGAGCCGGAAAATATAATTTTATTAAGTAAAATGTAGGATTAAGCACAAATATAGCATTGTTAATACAACACTTTTCGCAATAACGCGAAGTATAGTTTTGTTTAAATAACAATTATGATAAAAATATGGGGGTTACAATGACTTAACAACCAATTCAAACAGACGAAAAGAGAAATCAACACGTCTCAAAAATAAGGACAACAATGAAAGAGAGATCTCGGAGGGATTTGGAAATATTTCACGGACCACTTTTAACACATCCGTCCCGAGACGTAAATCATTCGTAAGCAACCCCCAAAAAATACTCTTTGTTTGGAAAGGATGCGCGATTGATAATGCGTTTTAACATACAAAAGTATTGTTTTTAATAGAGTTTCAGAAACAAATGTTTGCCGCGTATTGCTGTGAGGCGGTGGTAAGCTTCACAAGCCTTGCTCTCGACCGCATACAAAATTAGTAAGTAATATTTGATGTACATTTTAATATGTATATTATTAGAAAATGTATTAATTTAATATGCCCAATTTTTTTTTTATATATTTATTATTTTAATCAAATATGTAAGCTGTGACAATCACTATGTTATATCTCAGATTATGTTTTAACTTGATGTCATTAGTATTTATTGAAATAATAAACTATATAATATTCATAATAAAATGGTCATTTAAATTCCAGGCATAATTCTAACCTTTGACATCGCCGCACACAGGATATTCACGCGACTTTACAATTATTATTGTCGACGATAAGATTGCAGGTGAGAATTAACAGGAATTCTTCAGATAATTGCACAAATTGTCTGCTGAAACCGAAACATAAATTAGTCAGTTTATATGGCCATATTGTAGGAATGCAAAGGGAATAAAATGAGAGAGCCGTGGGCCGATTAAGACACACACACGATAGTTCAGTATCGAAAATGAAAATATTCATATAATTAAACGCTGTCTTATGTGTAAATTTCCGACCAGATAATTGTATAGGGGATCGTTGATTTATGACCGATCGAAATTTGGCTATTTTTCGAGACGACTCAATAACGATACGACGAAGAGTTGTACCATGCCCTCGCTGCAAGTTGTTCTGTAATTAGAGTATGGGTTTCGACATTCGTCTACCGTCATAAATATGAAGTTATGCTTTAAAATTTGAACGTTCGAATTGCGGAACAAATCGACGGACCCAACTGCTTATATATTATATAATATAACGCCACGGTAAAGTGGGTCTTGAAAAATTTTAGGTCGTAAATTTGTGTAGCCATATTTCTATTTTTCAAGTTGCACTTTAATTTATGGCTAAAGGCTCTTAAGAAAATTAGTATTTTTAAAATGTAATTAATGTAATCGGATTCATTGCCCTCTTGTTATAAATGTCTAAAAAAACGCATTTTTTTTACTTTTGTATAACTAAATTCCAACGAATGATACATTTTAATGATGTAGAGAGTGGTAGGAATGATGAGAATGAGAGACAAAAAATATGTACAATCGCATATGTGCAAAGTCCTTATATTGAGTTTTATTCAAAGACTTAATTAATTATTAAATACCACATAAAGGCAGTACTATCCAGTTTATATCATTATTATTTATGTATTACATTGAATTGCATTATCAATATAAAATGCTTCATTTTAATAATAAGTATAAGCTTATTACGTAATGTTAAGAATAATTAGATTTACTGTTTTATACGTTGCATGAGTATTATTCACGACATAATATATATTTAAATTATTTATATATAAGGCGATGACTGACATTATGCCTGCACTACACTCTCTGGAAGTTGACCGAACCGAAGATACAACTGAAGTCGGCCGAGATCTACGACTTCAAGTAAGAGACCACACTGTCGCAAATTTCATATGCCGTCCGGACGGCGGCTTCTGTCACGTACAGCCGGCATATTTGCGCGCGGTCGAAAAATGTGCCAAATAATTTTTAAATTATCATATTTTTAAAATTATGTTCTTGATAATTATAAAAGTTTGTGTTCACCAATACAATATCAGTGATAACTTTTCGGTCGTAAATATTCAATGTACGCAAAATCTTTGTCGGCTTTTGCAAAATGCCATAAGGCATAAAAATGATACTTTAGAATACGAACACCACATCTGTGACTATCCTAGAATTAGTCGCCATCGATTCTAAATAAGAATTCGTTATGGTGTGACATTTATATAAACCGATCTAGGAAAATACATAAGGATATTGGAAAAGATTTTTTTAACAAAATCAAGTACCACTAATTATTTAATTTTATATGGAAAGAATATAATAACGATATCTGCTAGAAGAATATACCATCAAAAATATAATTAATCCCTTTTGGTGCCCTAAAATATTCAAAGATGTCAGTAAGAGTCTGTTGAAGTCCCCGATAAGCATGTGGTATTATAACTTGACCACGTGACTACGATGCAGCACTCGACATGCGTGTTGACCATAGGACGCCTACGTGCATACTGAAATTGAACCGAGTTACTCGTTCTATCTCAGTTTGCGAAACACCACATCATTATCTCTCTCCCTCTCGTCACTTAACACGCAGGAGAGCGAAAGGGGAAGTATCTCACCGCTCGCGCTCGAAAGAGCAGCTCCGACTTCGCTCTCTTTGACTCGGAAAATAATGCCGACAATGTTCGGAAGCGCTCGAAGCTGGTCAAGTCGACTGAATTACCCCCACTTTACCTCCCGTTTTCGGTAACATCGGACATCGGATTTTAGAGCGGGTAGAACTGAACTCAACCGAAGTAACCTACTATATTCTTCGTCTTAGGCCAACCTTGACCAAATTCCAGAGAGTGTAGTGCAGACATTAGCTTTGTCGAATGTTTTTTTACACGAGAAACCAAGATAACATTAACGCTGTTCTAGATTTTGGTTACCAATACGACATAATTAAATTCATAATAAAAATATTATAAACCTATATGTGATTCTCGTAAACGTAGAAGAAAAACAGAATATCACAACAAGTAACATTTAGACATCAATGAAAATATGAATCAATAAAAATTAATTATATTTACATAATTTTGTCTTATTAGTCAATATTAAATATAATATTCATTCATAAATTGCATTATAAAAATTTACGAAATGTTATTTTATTTTTAAGCTTATATTCTATGTAAGTGTGTCAGAGTAAATAATTTACTATACATTTATTACTTATTTTGACAGGCCAGAAACGAATAGTTGTTCCATAGAATTTTGGTGTCTCAGATTTTTATTATATTACCGTTATTATCTGCCTGTGTTTATTATATTTTTTTTGTGGCGTATCTGCATTTGAGTAAAGTGATGTTTAAAAAAAGTAAAGATGAAATTTAAATCTAAAAAGTATATGCTTAGATTAATATAAAAAATATGCTTTTTTCAATAAGAATATAGATTTTTTAATAGCAATATGACACCCGTTGTTTAATTAATGTTTTTATATACGAGCACCTTCTTAGTAATAATGACTTTGATCTTAAAACTAGATTAAAGCTTAATGTAAGACTTACATATGATTCCAGATGTGTTCGATTAGACTAGAATTCTCAAATCAATCACGTAACTAATCAGGACCTGAGATCTCATGGAAAGTATTAAATGAAACTTCCTTTCAATATTATACAAGATGCTTGTAATTTATTATGCGCATAAAACATGAATTATACGCACATCATTAGATGCAACTTTTTGATTTAATTTATTTTTATAATTTAATATATTATTTTTACTGTTAAAAGCGTTACGCAAAAAGCAGGTCGGCGTTGATCGTTGAACCATATTTTTTCCGGCCAAATCTCGATCTTTATCTGGTGACATTGTGGCTGTTGTGCGTGTGTGTGTCGCTGCAAGGAAAATAGTTGAAGTTGTTGTTCGGTCTCAGCGGTCAAGTTATTTCTGTCCCTGGTCAAGCTGGTCGCTATCCTTGAACTTGGACCAAAGCTGTGCGCCGATAATTGTTTCAGCAATGCTTGGCGCCGATAACTGTCGTGGCGTCTATGCTGCTTCCACAGTAACTACTCTCCAAGGTATATTAATAATTTGCTAGGAATGCAGTGATTAATCTATTCAATTTTATCAAACTCGCCAGGCGAATAGTTGAGATTCTGCGGGCGCGCTCGATTGAGATGTGCGATCTGGTAAGAAAAAATCGGCTGACTTTGTTGAATTCGTGAAAAAAATCGAAGGATCGATTTCTTGTCAAGTTAGTAGGCAGCCTAAGACATTGCTCACATTCTTTAATATGATCAAATCACACGATTAGTTTTAAAACACAGGATGTCCTGAATTCTAAAATAAACTTGTTTCCCTAGAAAACGGCTAATAAAGGTCAAGCTTTTGAAGACTGAGGTCTATTCAATGTAGTAGTAGATGCATATAGTTAAACTTTAACTACAGAAATTATTAAAAAACTTAAACTTCTCCCTCAGCTAAAGAATGAAGTCGCGTTAGAGATTTATGTTACTAATTTGTGATGAAGCAATACATATATTAAGCAGCGATCTGTGAAGTAAAAATTTAATAAATTGCCGCAAGATGGCTATGATTATTTAATAGTTCAATACATGTATAAACAGATAATATTAATATTTAATTAATTAAATTTCGCTAGCTACATAATTTATCTGTGCGCTATTTTATTGACGGCAAACCATCTACAATATACAAATTTAACTGATAAATAAATGTTCTGTCACTTTGTATTGATGAAATTCTATCTTGAAATTTATCCAAATATTCTTTCACTTTCATAAGGAAAAAGTGAAATTGTTGCGCTGTAGCTCATTTTAAATAAAAATTAGAGTATCTTTTAAAAACATATACTATAAAAAGCGCGTCTATGTTTTGCTTTATATTTTTTTAATAATATAGTCAACAATTACAAATCATAGAAAACACATTTTTTCAGTTTCTTTCTTTTCTTTTTGTTTATTAATTTACATATTTAAAAAAAACATCAACATCAACTGAAACACAAATTATCTTTTGCTGGGAATTAAGATTTCCAAACCTTGTAACATTAAAAATAGGGATATGTATGGAAAATATTTAAAAAAATCGCTACTTACAATTAGTTATACACTGTAGTTTACGATCTACTTTTGGATGCATTCTGAATTTAAAAAAAAATGTGATTTTTAAAATATTTTTAAAATTAATTGTTTTTTTCATACATATAATAATATCAAGATTGTGTAATATTGATCAATAAGGATTGTGAATAGAATATCAATTAAGTGAAAATGGATTGAAATATTTTGGAGATACTTAATCAATAATGCTACTTTTGTTTCATTATTCTGTTTTATGTAATATTGAAATATATATAAAAATACTGAAATATGTCTAAAAAAAATCCTGTTTTTTCGCGATATTTATTTGAGCAATAAGCAAAAGTCTTCAGTGTAATTGAACTGCGATTTTTTTATAATGATTATTTTGAAGATGTGAGATTTTTATATTATATTTTAAAATTATGGAAGCAAAGTGGCATTATTGTTTCAATTTCTGAAACTGAAATTAGTCTATTTACGATATTGAATTAGTTAATTACCCCAAAATATATAAAAATTAACAAATTTATTTGTATTTTATTATTTTTTTTATTAAATCTTTCGCTGTAACCTGACAAGCGTAAGCCTAATGCGTTACAACGGGCAAATCTGTACCAGCTGAGTAATTGTTTATTTTTAAGTAATTGACATCCTTAAAAATGGACAATTAAGTGTTGATACAAATATTGATTGTTCCTTTATTTTATTTTTTATTAAATCTGTACCAACTGAGTAAGGCAATCGACATAATGAATACCTACAAGTAAGTATTAACCGCCAGATTGAAAGTCTGGGAATTGGTGACATGTATGTATATTATTAATTATGAATTATTATGTGCTATACAATTTATATTCAATAGGTGTCATTTTTTTTTAAATAGCGCGTTTTTATAACTGAGAATTCGAGTGCAGTTCTCGGGGCTCGAACCCGCAACCTCAGAGTTACTAGTCTGAAACGTTACGGTCTACGCTATACCGTCCATATTTAATTATAATTGTTTATGCTTATTTTATATTTGGTTAATTTATGTTGATGTACTAGAAAAGCCTGAAAGATTGGCATGATCCCTAACTTTGCTCTAACGATTAAAGCACACATTGAGGATCTTGCAGATTGTCCATCTTTTTGTATATGAAGAGTAAGGCGCTTAAAACTGTGCATGAGGAAGCTATAAAAAAGCCACTCAATTTTAACAACTTATCTATGTAAATAACAACTTTCTACTTTTATGAGCATTAAACGCAAAGTAAACGAGAGGTATTGATTGAACCTTTGACATTAAAAAAAATAAATAATTGATGTTATTATCAAAAATGAATAAATATAATTTCTCAAAAGCTCAAAGAGAAATATACATTATTACAGTGAAATTTATTATTTATATAAAAATCATGTTATATTATAGTTTAATTAAATTTGAAGTAAATTATTAATTATTTTACGAACCTAGATAATTAATGTAGTACACATGTTTTCAATTATGTACTGAAACGGTGTTTTTAATAAAATCTCGTCAAAACAACATGAAAGCTCTCTGATGTTATAATTAATTTATTATTAACTAAAACTGGGAAAGCAAATTCCCGTTTTCCGGGAACGTCTTTGTCGAAGCGATCCCGTTTTCGATACCCCGAATACCAGGAACGTGACTAACGAGCTTATCGCGAATTAATTAACGATCATTTTTACCCACACCTATGTATCGGAAAATTCGCGCGACGTGACTAGATCTCCCATGCAAACACATAAAGCCGGTGTTTCTTCGAAGTCCCCAGAAGCAAATACTCTATGCTCAATTCGTCGAACAAATCAATCTTTATATTCGACGAGCACGTAATGGCATTTATATAGGCGTGTTTGCATTGTGCATACACACACATACATACTACAAAGACGATCCTTGGATAAGTATACCAGTTTTCGTTGCGTGCCCGCTTCCTATTAGCGAGCGCATAGAAAGCTCGCCAAAGAGTTCTGCGGTGTGACAGCGATCGAGAAATCCGCCCTAGGCGCTGACCGCTACTCCAGGCCCTGGTGTGTTGATCGAGACGATCCCGGGGCTGGACTCGGTGAAGACTTCTTCTCGTGCAAAACGAATAAGTGAGATTAAACCGACGGCGCTAATGAGCCGACCGAGCCGTGATCGAGCGATGACAATGTTGACGACTGAAGAGAATATTCTGTATGCAGATCTAGGGTTTAATGATCTGACGATGAATAGCAACAAAATAAAGATCTTACAATGTATTTACGGCCATATTCGAATAAGATAGTGGAGCGCTTTAATAAATGTGTTATATATAAATTGCAAGAAAAAAAAAACAATCCTGTACTTTAATAATTAAAATGTTTGGTACTAGATTTACACTTAGCTTTAAAATACGATTTCAACCCTTTTTGCCATATTATCATCTAGCGAATTACAAATAAATGGGTGAACATGCCTTAAGGGACGAAGGATAGAATTTGATGGGGTGTGACTTAGGGGTAAAGTATTTTGATTTAGTCGTTTGAAATTTTCTATTCAGATAAATGAAGCAATTAATAGTTTTTTTTTAGATTTACCGTTGTGTAAAGATCTAAAAACAATAACAATGGCAAATTATGTGATTATATAAAAAGACTTCTTCGCCAAATAAAATTTAGATATAAAAAATGTGTGTATTGAAATGCTTACATTTGGATTTCAGAACTCTTTCAGCGTGAATGTGATTCGGTTGAGAAATTAAACTACGGTAATAAGGCAAAATACCAGATTTTCACTCTAATAGATGATTCAGGGGTTTTTATGTAAAAAAGAGGACTTGAATTCATTCGATAACAAGGTTGATATTTTTAAGCGTTAACATATTGAAAAATACTTTTTTATTTACTTTTTTTCATAATACTCTTGTTGTGATACATACATTTAAAAAAAAAAGTTTTGTTTCTAACCATGGTTACCTATGTAGTGTTATTTAGTGTGAAAATAACAATGATCTTTAATCGTAAGTTCCTTTTGCTTATTATGAAGATTAGTATCAAATGTGTTTTATGGGGCGAAGCCCTAGGGGTGTTTGACCTCGCGACCAATGAGACTCTTCGGTGAATCCTATTAGATTGTTTATTAAGTTATAATTACATATGACACATGGACTATTAACGGCGTGACGTTTCTCGCGATGAAGGTGAAGGTGGCCGTAGATGATGTTCTGGGCTCTTGTGGCTGCGTGCGGCGATTATCGGGTGTGATATTCAAATTTGTCCTCCTCCGGATGGTTGCTGGTAGATCTTGGCTCTCTGGTTGTCTGCGTCGCTGGCTCTGCTGTCTCTGTGCCTCCGTCTCTTGTGGTGTCATGGACCGTCTGCCTTCTCCTCGGTCCATAAATTACAGTCCGGGCTTATATCCTTAAGAAGGATGCACGCTAGCTGGCCAATCACGATTGTGCATCGATCTCCTAGCCAATCGCTGCAGTGACTTCTTATAATTTGAAAAATCGGATGTGTATTTCGAAAGCCAGTTTTTGCTTGGCTCCAGACTTTCGAATTCTTCGGAAAGGGTTTGCATTGTGGTGATTGATTGCGTCCGTAGTTTTGTCACAAAAGAGTGTTGTGTGTAGTCAAAAGAAATCCCTCTTGTGCCATGATGTTTGTCTCATTGTTAATGAATGTACGTTTTTGGTCACGGTCATTAACAATAAGACAATCGCCTTTCTAAGTGTGCCTATATGTGTGGTCGCCACAGTGTAATATTGATTATTTGTATTTATTTATTTTTTGTATTTTTTTTTATTGCTAATTGCATTACAGCAGAGTACAAATACAATTATTAAATTTTTCAGAACCTGCAAAATTATTTGAAATTGTATTGCGTAAATACATTTTGAATCAGCATCAACATGGTTGCTATTAATTCAATCCACTGCCACTAATCTTATGGTTTTGTCTAACTTTGTTTCAAGATCATTGGACTCTGGTGTACAAGTGGACGTTATATACATAGATTTTGAAAAGGCATTCGATAAAGTATCATGCTTTAGTTGTGAAAAAATTATCTAATTTCAGGGTTTCTAAGCGTCTTATAAACCTATTCTCAAATTACTTGACCAATATATATCAGTGCAAGTATAAAAACTCTTTTTTAGAACGATATAAGACCTCTACTGGAGTACCTCAAAGATCTAACTTGTGTCCATTGCTGTTTCTATTCTTCATTAATGACATAGAAACAGCAATGCATCATTAAAATATTTTATTATATGCAGATGACTTTAAATTTTCATGAAAGTGCAGTCAATTTCGGATTCCCTCGACTTGCAGGAGGATCTCAATTCTTTATGGAAGTGGGCTTTGAGTGTAAAGAAGTGTCACATAATTTAATTTTCAAGATCGTTGATGCCGGCAAAATATTTCTATCATTTCGGCGGATATATCAAAGACAAGTCTTCTTTTACTAAGGATTTAGGTGTGACTTCCGAAGAACGTTGGAAATTTAACAAGTACATAGCATTTAAAATGCGCGCTACTTCAGGAATACTTTAGTATTGCGCACTCTTTATGATGATCTAGTCCGCAGCATACTAAAAACTAGCTCTATTATTTTGATTCCAGGCGTAATGAGTCAAATTTAATGTTCTATATTTATATTAAAAAATATTTATATAAAGAAGTGTTTAAGGAATTGATTTTGAGGAGTAATTGAATCATTTAAATTTTAAAGAAATATGTAAGAAGTTTGAGTATTAAACATTTTAATATTTTTACGAATGAAAAAGTATTTCATGTCTATACAATATTTATAATGATTTAATCGTATAATTCATTTTTAGCAATATTAACATTTTTATTTACGATTCGGGTATAAAAACGGAAGAGAAAATATGTAAAATGAGAAAAAAAAAATCGCAATTTATAATTAGCTTAACAATTAAAAAATAAGTAATTTACTTTCAGTCCTAAAAATAATGCTGTAAATAAACCAACTTCTTACAGATTATTGTAAAAATAATTAAAAATATGTATTTCAACATATTTTAAGGATAGAACAGAAGGACTGGAGAACAAACAATTTGCAGTGCTATGACTTGATTGAAGCAAAATGGACACAAAACGAAACAAATATTTTTACGACCGAAAATTTCAAGAAAAGATGACCGATTCCACTTTCGAAGGTATGTGCCTATTAAAGGTTTTTTTAATTGCACCAAGCATTTGATAATATGTACATACATTTTATTACTTTTCAATAACAATTTGATAGTATGGACTTTGTACACACAAACATAAATATTAATACTTTGCAATAAGTATTTGATTGTATGCACTTTGTACACCCAAACATAAATTTTAATACACTGCACTAAAAGTTTGATAGTATGCATTTTGTACACTCAAACTTGAATTTACTATTTTGCCCTTTAACAGATCTTTTTGACATAGTATCTACATTTTTATACGTTATCTAAGGTTTTAGTTTTTAAGTACAATCAGAGGTTTTCAAGGATGTGTTTAATTACGAAATATATACAATTTAAATTTGTTTTCATTCGATCGTTATCCATTCAGTGAGAGTAAGAAGAATAGGTTAGGTTTCATTTATATCATGCCACATTTTATTTATAACATATTTAATTACATTGCACATTGGTCGGCTAAGAATTCATAGCAAAGCCAATTGATTTTAGAATATGAGTTGTTTTTAAATAAGTTTACATTAAAGTATTGTTTTTTTCTGTGTTAGTGGGATAGTAGAGACAGAGTGGCCTGCCAGAGAGGACCTTATACCTGACGCAAAAAATGTTCACCATCTTCCTCTAGTCAAATCTGGAGATATCCTTTTCCACACTTACACATTAAGTTGTGCTTAATGAAAGGCTTGTTTAAAGATGGAGATGGGATAAGGTACTCGAAGAAAAAGTTTCCCAGGATCAGCGATGCAAAATAAAAGAAGAAATCCTTATGGAAGGTTTTGACTGACCTGAATTTAAATTTAGTGTTTGGTCAGCCTTCAAAAACTTTCTCGGAAGGCATTAAAGCGAAGACTATCAGAATTGTGTCCAAAATGCTCACGGCCTACAAATATAAGGGTTGTAATCTGTCTTTGAAAATCCACTTTCTACTGCAGTGACATTTAATAAATATAAATTGTATTACACATAATAATTAAAAATGTAGATGTCACTGATTCCCAGACTTTCAGCCTGGTGTTTAATAACTTGTAGGTTAGGTATATTCATTATATCTGATTAACTGACTCAATTGGTACAGATTTATCCCGTTGTAACGCATTAGGCTTACGTCTGTCAAGTTACAATGGAAGATTTATTATTAAAAAAAAATAAAAAAAACATGATTCTTACCCTACGATAGCGAAATATTCCTTATTCAAATATATGTCAAATATTTTTTTTTAAATTAATATTTTTTGGAACATTGTGTATATCACAGTTGTGTAAGACTTAACGCCCAGTTTTTTTTGTATCTTTATAAAGGATATATGCACATGTGTACATTACACACACACTCCAGAAAACTTTTCTTTGTTTATATCCCCCGCTTTGAATACGAAACGCTTTCCCCATTTTCACGAAGAGCGTGCGCTCTCCCAAAAACGATGATTTTTAAACATAGGCGACCTCCGGGAATCACAATGGGCACCCTCGTCAACCCGGCCAAGGGAAAGGGTCGGCTCCACTACAATAATGCGACATATTTTGCGAAAATCTCTTCCGCACTCTATAACATGGCACAACGAGACGCCCTTCCGGAACGCCGACTCCCAACGACCTGACGATGATTAGCAAAAAGCCGATGATGACTCACTTCCTTGACAAAAGCGGCGACATGTCACGGGTACCTACCATCTTCAAGAATATTTTCATGTTATTAAGATATTTAATTGTAGCTAATTAAAAAATGCTCAACATATTTCTTAGAATATTTTTTCGCAGAAAAGTGTTTTATAATTCATATAAGAAATGCTTTTAAATATTAAATATTAAAAAAAATTGTATGGGATGTTGTGGGATCACAGTCGCATATCTATGCGCTTGTTTTTTAGAGTAATATATACAATACGTTGCAGATGCATGATCACATCTTTGTAATACATATCTTATCGATATAATCTCAACTAATTTGTGTTGTCGCAAACGCTCGATTCAAATAAGTGATAAGACGAGCAGACGAGCAAAAGTCGTAAAGCGCTCACTTCCTTCAATTAACCTATCAGGCTAAACAATCGGGCATTCGACGAACTGGCGGATTCCTCAGGTTCAAAAGCATTGTTTCAGCCGCACAGGGTGTCGTAAGTTCGACCAAGTTCATGTTCCTTATCCGAAGGAATTTCGCACGCGATTGTCGCGGCGCAAGTGCACATCGCAATAACCAGTTATGCAAGAATTTTATTCTTGTTTCATTACTCCCTCCCGCCCGGTGCTTTCGTTTAATGAGAGAGGAGCTTTTAATACGTTGCATAAGCTGCCGTCGCCTTGTGTGTTTTGTTTTTGCTTTTTCTTCTATTTTTCGTCTCGATGAAACAATTAAATTTTTATTGTAATGTCGGCGTCGGCGGTAATCGTCATTCGATTAACGGCAGAGTGCGCGTGTCTGACGATTAGTTTTCTATTAAGGTAAACTTGAAGATACTGCGGTGAACGTGCTAATGTAATTATATCAAAAAAATCATGTCAGTGGTAAACCATGATCCCTATTTGGGGATCGCTATTTTCTGTACTTGGTATAATTGAGAAAATCTGGGAAACAATATACCTCTTCAATATTATTAAGATATAAATCTTATATTTTCTCAGCAATAATTTATTTAGCTCATATTGCGCATTTTAAGGGAGATGTTCAACAAAGTAAATATTTTTTGTTATAATATTAGTGTTAAAAATAGTATCGAATATCTGATTTTTTTAATACATGTACGATATTCTCTACATGCTAATATAGTTTAACAGGCAACGTCACAAATGAGCGCGGACAAATGAGCGTGCGTCAAAAGAGCGCTGCGTCATAAGAGCGTTTACCAAAGTAGTGAGCGTCAAATGCGCAGACAGTCATTTGAGCGTTTGACAAAAGAGTAAAAATACTTGGAGAAAATCAAGTAATGAATATTTTAGGAATTAAGTATATAAAATATAAGTAAATTGTGAGAAATTTACAAAGATAAAAAATTCACGAGATATAAGCAGTAAAATTAGTATTTTATGTGCCAGAGCGTAATGATTATTAAAATGATTAGCCAATGAAAACATTATTATTTATTAATTATTACGTACATACGAAAGTATGGCTCCCCATCCCCATACGTACGATATATTTTCACTAAAATGAAACGCTGATTTTTAATTTATCATTAGATTTTTTCTGTAATGTTTCATTAAATTGACAAATAATTATCGACTCGACTTGCAATAAATGCGTACAGATATAGGGCAGGTATATGGCTCGTCAGACCTTTTTTTTCATTTATTTTAGACAACTACACTTTATCGCGAATGTCGGCTGAGTACGAATATTATATAATATATTATTGTTAATTAAACGATTAATATTTTAATCGTTTAATCTGTAAGAAAATTCATATACATAATAATAAACCTACATATACATGATATATGTTTGCACATCGAAAATTTCCATATCTATGGTCAAAAATGAGCCAAAGCGTTGGGTTAATTTAGTATTTTAATTAATTGTTGTGTTTGGTATATATCTTCTCCTGCAGATGGTCAAGCATTTTTACTTGAATTTTACAGCTTCGGTGAAAGGCACATTATTGCAGATAAGCAAATAGCAAATAAAAATATTTTTTTAAATTATATGCGATAAATAAAACATAATATTCAATTTTTACAGCATCGCAGTTGGTTTTTGGGTTCTCTTGCTCAAGAAATTTTTGGAATTTTTGGAATGATGAAAAAAATCTATTTTATATACTTAATTTAATAACACGTTTATTTGATTATTAAATTTACCCATTTAAACCCTTTTATTGTTCATATAAAATACCACTAATGACTTACAACTATCTATAAGGATTAATCTAACAATTTAATCTATAACAGTTTTTCAATGTGCGTACCGCCGAATAGTTTTTGGAGCTTAGCAAATATGTAAGATAAGGGGAAAATAGTATGCTATCGATAACCAGGTGAATAGGCCATACCAAAGAACTATATAAAATATTAGAATATTAGACAGATTACTATTTATTTCTAACTGTTTAATTGTACCCTTTATGGAATGGACAAAGCGCGAAATTCACAAAAAAATACTTTTATCGTAATCGCAAAAAATTTAGGTCTCTAGTAATAACGCATTAAAACTAAATAGCAGACAAATAAAAAAAGTATTAAAAAAAATCATACAGATTCACCAATTACTACTTTAAGTCTTAATATCGTAAAAATAATTTTAAACAAGTGCGTATCGTCAGTGTCGTTCACCAATGTCATGCATTGGTATGTACCTGGACAGCGGGGAATTTTTATGTAAAGAGTTACAATTAGGTATTTAAAAAATCATAGGAACTCCCTTTTTGATAATTATACAATATGATTAAAATTAATTCGGCAAAATTAATGTTTTAACCTTTTGCAATCACATTTATTTTCAGATGATTTAATTTATCTTACACTTTGCGCTTAAAATGTATATTTTGCTTGTTTTCGCCATTCACGATAAAGTGTAGTAGTCTACAATAAAGGAAGAAAAGGTCTGGCTGGCTATATACCTGCCCTATAACTGTACGCATTCATTGCAAGTCGAGTCGATAATTATTTGTCATTTTAATGAAACATTACAGAAGAAATCTAATGATATATTCAAAATCAGCGTTTCATTTTATGTCAAAAGATATGTGCGAAATATTGAAGAAAAAACAAATCTGATTAAACCATATGAACTTCATTTAAAAGATACTGAACTAGCTAGAAAAGCCTTACAAGAAGATAAAGCGACCTCAAGAAACCCAGGAAACTATTTTACTTCTACATTTGATTTGCAAAAAGAACTACCATACCCTAAACTGACAGTTTCTAGTTCATACTAGGTATAAACGAAACATGTGTTTTAAATCAAGGTTTCCACAATTTACATGATGATGAAATTCACATTGGGATAAACTAGCTGCATCCAGAGGATCAAAAGAAGTAGCTTCTTGTTGTTTAAAACATCTGCAAAATGTGACAACTCAAAAACATATTATCGCTTATAGCGATATATGCACTGGCCAAAATATAAATATAAAGTTGGGCTTAATGTGGATGTAAATTGTTCGGTTTAGCGATAACAATAAAGATCTTATTGACCATAAATTCTTATTATCTGGAAATTCATTCTTGTCAAATCATAATTTTGGTGTTATAGAAATGGCTATACAAAAAAACAATTTTCTGTACATTCCCGACAAATTAATAAAAACATGTCGCAAACAAAATCAATTTTTACTACACGAAATGAAAAGTGAAGAGTTTTATTCAACCAAACCTCTGAAGGAGGCAATTTTGAAAAGTACCAAAAATATTGAAAATCTTCTGGAAACGAGTTTTAAGAAATGTGCCGTATAAAGTGAATTAAAAACATCAATCAATTTAAAACTATTGATTTATATTCAAAACGGGGTAGGCCAAAGATTTTCGACAAAATAACATTGCCATCTTTAAATGAAAAAATAGGCCTATTACTGAAGAGAAATTTTAAGATATGATGGATTTATTGCCTTATATACCACCCATAACATCATAGGTACTTACAACATTTGCACCGTCAAATTTAATAGTAATATTACTTTTTGGTGTTCTCTCTTTTCTATAAAATAATATTAAGCCTTTTGTTTAATACACCTATTCGAAAAAAGTATGAAGTGTTGAAATAAAATAGAAAAGTAAAGAAATAAATTATTATATTTTTTCTTATTACAATTAAACTGATTTAAATAACGCAAATATAATTATTGCATATGAATTTTTTTATATAAAAAACCGTAAAAAATACTAAATAAGTCTATTATTAGTGTCTTATGGAGTACCACAAGGGTCTAAATTGGGACCATTGTTATTTGTTTTATATATTAATGATATAGTTAATAACGTGAAAAAATGTAAAATTCATCTATTTGCGGATGACACATTAATGTATTGCATATGTGATAACATTAAAGAAATTGTAAATAATTTAAATAATGAATTAAGTATATTAGAAATATGGTTAAAGAATAATGTACTTAAATTAAATGAGAATAAAACTAAATGTATGTTTATTAATTATAAAAATGTGTTAGATAATAGTACCAAAATAGTAATAAATAACTCTAGTATAGAAATAGTGGATAATATAAAATATTTAGCAGTAATTGTTGATACAAAATTAAATTTTAAAGAACATTGTAATTACATATTAAAAAAAATTAGTAGAAAAATAGGTTTATTATCTAGATTAAGAAATATATTAAGTATAAATACAAAAAAAAAAAATTTATAATAGTATAATATTGCCCCATTTTAATTATTGTGCAACACTATTAAATATGTTAAATAAATTAGATAAACAAATGTTGCAAAAATTACAAAATAGGGCAATAAGAGTAATTTTAAATAAAAATAGATTAACTAATTGTAAAAGTATGATTGATAGATTAGAATGGTTGAATGTTCAAGAAATATTGAGTATGAATGTTTTAGTATTTATATATAAGTTAGAAAATAATATATTACCAAAATATTTTAATAAGTATTTAATAAGAAATAAAGATGTTCATAAATATAATACTAGAAATAGAGAAAATTTAAAGAAAATTAAGTATAAGAAAACGAGTACGGCTAGGGGAATTATGTACGGAGGTTTTGATTTATATAATAGTCTTCCAAGAGAAATCCGAAACAGCAAAAATATAACGGGTTTCATAAATGGAATAAAAAAACACCTTCGTACATATAGAAATAAATTATAATATTAAGACTTTATTATTGTATATTTTCATTTTTTTCTTTCTGTTATGTATTTTTTATATATTTTAATGTATGTTTACTAAATTTGTTAGATGTAAAGATTAGCTATTAAGCTAAATAAATTAATAAAATAAATAATAATATTATTGCTTACTCATATTTTTAAATCAGTTCAAACGCAAACCATTAATTATCCAACAATAACTTAAAATGGACTTGCACCACTTTCAAAATCAACGGCTCATATTTTACAGGTTTGTCTACCTTTGACTTTTGGTGTAACTTACAATGAATAAATACGTCCAAACTGGCACATATAAATATACCCAAAAATATAATTTCTTTTAAGTTTATCATAATATACAAATCTTAAATTAAACAAATTCTTATTACGAATTAAGTTTTCTTAACATTTTTTTGTTATTAATCGTAAATTTTTTCTGAAGAAAATCTTCTGTTACATTAGATTTTTTTTTAAAAAACAACATTGTTTTTCTCAGATGATAATAGGTAGCTGGTCTAATGACTGAACTCTGACTATTCTAAGGTAACGGGGAATACTATTATCATAAAAGAATAGTAAATAAATTAAATAATTTAATTAGGACTAAAATAGCAACAAATATTTATAGCATATCGTTAAGTTGGCAATAAACTAAGTCAGTACCAATAACGCAGTGTCGTAATGTGTTTATTATAGTCATAAAGTAACATATCATTATCCGACTATTTAAAAATTTACTGGTAACCGTTTTTCATATAGCGCAATTCACTAGTAAACGTTAATTCATTGAGACAGGTCATATATCTTTATTTACCGGTGTATAGAAAATGGCGAACAGAGTAGATGTAACATGGTGATATTATCTAGTGTACTGCCACTCGTCGTCGTCGGACGACTCCGGATATTATTACTAGTATTGATATTCATTTAATATAACACAGTAATACTTTATTATTAAATAAACTTTTGCACACATTTTTCATTATTACAGTCGCTTAATAATATAAACAAATGTTTCATTTTATCTTCGCTTCCACCGCGCGTTAATCTCCATTCCGATCTCAGACTTGATATGTAATTATTTCAAATTATCACAAATCGCTTGTCAGTCGCGCTTTTATCGCTCGTGACATTTAACATTTAACGCATCTCAAACAACCATCGCCACGTGCTATGAGAGTGTTTATGCAACGTTATTATGTCAATGCGGTCGGATGATGCATGAGCCCTATCTGCCGATCTGTATAATAATAAATAGTCCCCAGCTTTGACAATGATCTCTACGTTCATATATTTATATCCAAGTATGCGTATATTATACATTGTACTATTATTATTATTATTTATAACGGCAAACGATTATCTCGTCAGGCGCCAATAGCTGATGATGATGAATGACCAGGTAGTGGAGGAGACGATCTGGCTATTACCATAAAGGACAACCATTATCCGACAGTCGGTTGTTATTACTCTGTGTTGTGACGGATAGATGCAATTTGCTCATTAATCGAGACAATACTTGATGCATAATAATCACGAAAGTTTAATGTAAGTGGGAAAAAGCTCGTCGAAAAGCGTCAGTTTTCATTTTTTTATTACACATTTGACCATCATAATTTGACTTTGAATTACTCCAATGTGTCAATAAGCATTTTAACAGTTATGCATACATAAAATAGATGAGCACTGTCATACATATTTTTTGTAGCTCCTCATAGATATCGCTGAAAACATCTTTAGGCCTGGCAAGCTTGTTGAGAAGCTTGGCACTCTTAAGCTCGCAGCCAAAATGTCACCGAGCATTGCCGGATTGTCGACACCACCCCTTAGTAACTTTAAAAAAATGTCTCATTAAGTAGACGCTACGCTGCGTCGAGAATGCAATGAATTATTTCTCAACGCTCCTAGCAAAAAGGCACTAGGATACAAATTTGAATACGAGCCATACTATTTTTTATAAAGGTATCTCAGAATTATCTCAAAAGATAATGGAGCCATATCCGAGGATGCTACGAACTAGCGTATCGTACAGACCGCGAACCGAGAATAAATTATTGAAGTGACACGCGCTCCGCACAACAAAGTCGAGCATCCTCGGCAGCAAATCGCAAACTTTGTCGAATTGCGTAGAAAATTTTTAAAACATGTTTTTTTTAATAATATTAATAATTTTACACTATTAATTCATTTTCGGTCGACCACCTCCACATCGATTCCATGTATTTATGTGAGTAGAGCTAATCCGAATTTGTGCGAATAATCGTAAACGCTCTCAGTTGATCAGTATTTAATAAATATTCTAATAGCAAAAAGAGCAGAGGACTCAGATTGGATCTCTGTGGTACTTCAGAATGAGCGAAATACGCATCGGAGCGATGATTGCCATAATTATATAAGTAAATAACATGACCGTTCGAAAAATCGAAGTTGCTTAACTTTCGAAAAAGTAGCTCATGACAAACTTTTGAAAATCGGTATAAACTACAACGACCTAGATTTTACATAAAATCAGAAGATTTTGTCACCGCTTATAAAAGGCACAAGAGGTTAGTAATTGGAACGACGCGGACAAAACTCGTGTTGATGGTTTTCTAGCGTTTTTTGACGGTGATTGTGGATATACAATATTTGTAAAAAATTATATCAAACAACTTTGCAGGTGCCGAAGGAACAGCGAATAGTCTAAAGTTTTCGATACACAATTTATCACCCTTATCGCACATATCGAAAAATCAGGAAACATGAAGTTTTAAGCGACAAATCGAAAGAGAGCAAGGAGATTAACCCAACAGACGTTCAATATAAAGCCAGGAATGAAGCCCGGTTCTGTGGAGCTACACGATTTTAAATTTTCAAAACCGTACTTCATGTATTGAATTACTATTTCGATTATGGCTGAAACGGATAACCAGCTAGATCGTGAGATCAGATTGTCTACATTGTGATCGGAAGCTGAATATGATTCGTCATAGGCGGAATGAAAATACTTCGTGAAAGGATCAGAGATATCAACTTTTTTGCCATCTTGGTGCATCATTATGTATGTGTTTTTTTTATTAAAAATTATGCAAAATGTGCAATTGAACACACGAGCGGTTAGATACTTTATTTTGAGATTGTATTAAAAATGTATATTAAACTCAAAAATAACTTTATATAAATATATTAGTTTTTTTTTGCCTCTTGATTAGTTTGTTTAATTTAGTTTTGTGAAAATCCAGCTTAAAAATACCACTTTAAATGTCAAAATTTTCTGTAAAAATACAAGAAATACACAAATCTTCAATTGTCAGAAAGACGTAATAAATTGAGCACCAGGCATAACGCAAATAACTAATTAGCAGTGAAGCAAAGCGCAAATATATTTTGTAAACAATGAGTCTGTGAGAAATGGAAAGACGTTTACAAAAAATAAACAACCCTTTACTTAAAAACAACTGCGTTGCAATTTTGAGTCCTTTTCTTCGATTAGTATATATGCTAAGAGGAACGCATTAATCGATATATCTTCATTGTCAAAAATGTATAATTTAAACACTAACATCAAATAAAGACATTAGATAGTATTAAAATGACAAGACCGATCATACAAGAACTCTGGAAAGCTAGGGTTAAATATATATGTGTAATATTATGTAAACATATAAAGTTATATTTGATTTAAAAAACATATTCTAAAATATTTGCTTGTAGATATTCTCTCATCCACATTGAATTAGCCGAATTCCATCAAATCAGAAAAAAATACATCCGTTCACGTCTGTCGAAATCTAAATACGCTTTTTTAAATTAATATAACAATGCTGATTTCATCAAGGCTATCTTGGATAAACGTATTCTAAGATCAAATATTGAGAAGCACTTTAACTGTTTGTCGTCCTTGCTCACGCATATACTAAAATATTTATATAATGTTTATTTAAAACGAATAAAATATAGTAATGCATTTATGCACGATGAACAAATATTTATTATAAAATCAATATTTACCGTAATATAAAAAAAACTTATATGTGATTTAATTTCACTAGGCGCCACTATTTTTAATGCGTAGCGTGTACCTGCATGATAAATAATAAAAAAACCTAAATAGAATTTATACAGTATTTAATGCTGGTACTGATAACATATATATTAAATATAATTAATCTAATAATGTTTTTTTTTTATTTCTTTGATGACAGCATCTCATACAGATAGGTGACATACCTGTTTAGCTAATTAATTACCAACAACCGATGGAAACCAGATCTGATGTTTACCGCGTAACTTGTAAGACGATATGCTTGAAGAACTCTGAGTGTACTTGCTATTCTATATAAAAAGTATGCAATAAAAAAATATTGATTCCAAAATAATCAAACATTTATAGCAGTAGTTGAATATTACAAGGCCTTGGAATATTTTCCTTAAAAAATTCTACAGAATCTGCATTTTTTTCTTTAAAATAATAATATCTGAACAATTCATATTATAATTATATATACAAAAATTATGGTAATTAAAAACGCTTTTTATCTAAATAAACATAATTGAACTTATCACTATGCAATGACAGTATACTCGAATAATTTTATTTAAAAAACTTTACTAAAGTTATTGAAATAGGTTGTAATTTTACTGTTAAATTATTTTTTTTGTGATTATTAAGTCACCATCCTTATTAAACATTGTATCATATATTTGTAATTAATTGTTTCAAAGAAGAAATTCTAATGTTGACTTATATTAACATAAATAACAAAAACACCGTTGTAACATGATCGTAACTATTATGAAAGATAAATAATAATTTGCTATGAATTACGGACGTATTGTGTATGCATCGCGTTGACTTCATGGATATTAACAGTAGTTAACATAAAATTTTGATTTATGCCAAGCCCTGACGTTGAGCACTGTCATTATGATTGTTCTTCTTATATAGTGTTTTATGTTAACATACATACACATAAAAAAATAAAACCATTGTTAAAGTGCGAGCGGTGGCGCATTTAGATAATACAAATAACAACACGTAAATAAACTGACGAAAAAAACATTACATAATGAAGAACATCTAGCTGATGAATATGACTCGTCGTCGTATGATTGGAGAACAAACAGATCCGGTTACGGACAAGCAGATTTACTTATAATCTTGTATAAATGATAATCATATATTGAAAATTATAATTAATACAGGCGACTTTTAATATACATATTTACTAGTCTAATAACTATCGTTGAATATAAGTTGTTGATTTTTTTTAATATCCATTTATAAACTAAGCATAGTATTATTAATAATTCAAGTATAGTAAATATTAGATAGTTGACTATATAGATGCGTCAGATCGTTAGGATGAGATCAACATCCTTCGGAGGCGGTTCGGAAGGGAACAAAGTTACTCTCTTGAATTTTTAATCTTGAAGGATTGTAAAATATGAGTTTCCATTATGAAACAATATGCATGTCGGTCGGTGATTGTGGCGATCCACACAAGACATATTTCACGCAAAGACGGCAAAGTTTAAAACGTTAAGATCTTCGGAGGCGTTCGGTTCACACCTCAGACGAGGAAGTAATTACGGTTCGCCAAACAACGGGAGATGTGACCGTGAAAGGACCAATCTTGGTTACCCGCAGAAGGAAAACTGTAAAATTTTAACGTGCCATTTTTATAGCAATGTAATAATAATAATAAAAATGCATACAATACAAAGAAATAGTTTTCAGATCTTTAAAGCAATAACTTCAGTGTGTTTTTATGCACGCATATAAGAAAATAAATCTATTTGAACAATCGATCATATCTATGGTTTTAGTTGTTAATTTTTGATATTATAACTGAAATATTGCAATGAGTTTCATGAAATTTTAGTATACTATTTATAATTTTGTATTTCTTAATTAAATTAAAAATTCATACTTTAAAATGCGGATTAAGTTAAATACATTAGTTTAAAAAAATTCACAGTCATTTAATTGCGACTGTGTTGTGACAATCCGGAGATTTATTCCCGAGAATTCCTGGCTTTTGTGCCTTATTGTGTCTCAAGACTTATTCAAAATACTTAACCCGAGAATCGACACTTTCTAATTTGCTATTGAAAAAGTTGTCTGAAAGTAACACAACTTTTTCAATAGACATGTTTGAAGCGCTGAAATAAAAATAAATAAATAATAAATAAGTAGCTCATTGCTTTATTACATTTTTACAAAGCCAAACTATGCTGCCAATGACAAGAATTTTCGAAAGCGCTAATGAAAATATATTTAAATAATATAAGAGAATTATAAGATCGACTTTTTTATTATAAATAGTTCGGAATCTGATACAAAATATATTACTGTAAATAATACTGATGACGATTTTATTAATATGACAAAATACTGACTAAATCTTCAATTTAAATTTTTGCTCCTAACTATGCCAACATCAACGGAAAGTAATTAAGTATTATTAACGACAAGAATATTCACTACAAAAATTAAAAATTACCTTATTGTCCCTAAATGCATCTTCCTATAATCTTATTTTGCCTAGCCAAAATATAATTTTTGTTTTGTATATATAATTAAAATTGTTTTTTTTGTGTTGTTACCAGTAATACATAAATATATTATGTATGATTTTTCACACACATATACACATACAAATATTTATCAAAAATATTTTTTGCCATGATTTTATTAATAAGCAAACATAAATGTTGATTCTTGTGAATTCTTTAGACTTCACAAAAATCGGAACTTCAGAATCAGTACTGGCAATGCATTATCGTTTAATGTTTAAATGCCAGCATTTGCTCAAAATATCAATTACTGACAATTCAAAATATTCAATTTAACAATTATTAAAATCAATTATTAAAGTTACTGCTTATTAATTAAGACTACTGCAGTTTATATTAACCATTAACTAAAATAAAGTAAATTATTTTCGATATGAAAACTTTTACTGTTCGATGTTTTAATTGACAATGTATATAATATTATTGTTTATGTCTTAAAAAAATAAATAAATAAACTATTTAGACTAAATTGTATTATTGCTAATGATGCACTAGTATTAGGAACTTTTTACATTAATACAATAAAACAGTGTTTTCTAAGTTTCCATTAAAAGAGTTTCGTATGATTTTAATGAAAAGCTCTGGTGTTTCAAGTAAAGTGAATACGTGTTTCGTAAAAAGACTGAGCCTAGAATGTGTGTCTTATTTACGACAAATATGAATTATTAATAACTTACAAGTCTTTTACAATTCAAAATAAAATAAACTTTTTACTAAACAATAAGAATATTATTATTTTTATGGCAAGAGAGTTGCAATTATGGATTTATAAAGTGGAATTAATTGCCTTGCACAAATGCTTGACTGAACTACATTTTAAAGTAGGTTAGGAGGTTTAACGTATTTTTAGAACACTTAAAACTTAGGTTCAGTTGTCACTGTAGTTAAAATTGCAAACTCAGAAATTGTTCTTATTAGATCTTGGAAAAGGATTGTTTGTAAGTCTTATATTAATACGTCAGAAAATTATTTGTAGTAAGCAAAAATGATTATGACTTATTTATGAACTAATTTAACAGTAGAGTATGTTAAAATTCATTGTGTATAAGCAAGTAGATCTCGTTTTACTTCTTTTTAACCTACAACGACATACATATATATGTATGCAAGTCAGGATCTTTATAGAAATTAAGAACGGACTCGAAAATTTACATTTATACTAGTTGCTTTCGCTACATGCTATGTGTATTGTTAATTACTATTTGAGAATACATGTATGTTTCCATTTTTAACGCTTAGATTTCACTAATTATTTTATTTATTATTTATGGTAATCTAACTTAAGAAATAATTAAGAAGTATTCTGGCAAAATTTCAGATTTTCTGAAATTTTGTAAGAGCAAAATATCCTTCTGAAAACATAACTCATTGCAGTAGTACACTTAAATCTGGTTTCACGTATTGTTTATATTATTTTAGAATTGGCTTTTAAACCCTTTCGGATTATCACCTCTCGATTAATATCATTCACGGTTGGCAGAATAATAATTATTGTATATATATATGTATTACTTATATATGGCACTCAGATCGTCGTGCACAGTGTGGCTTTTAATTAGCAATAAATAAATATTTCGATTGGAAAACGGTTTCGTTTAAAAGGACGATATCCAACAATAAATTTATACGGTTATTAAATGAGAATCGATGAAGATATAACGTCGAACCTATGTAACTGGTCGAGCGACCTCTCATCGGATAAAAGGTTGGGTCAGTTAAATTTATCGGTGACTCGATAAACCCTTTTTCCGATTTTCGTTCGAACCTTTTTCGCCTTCCAAAATAAAACAGTGCCGTTGGTAGTTTATCGCGAGATTTAATATTCATGAACGAATCGGAAATTAATTAATAAATGCTTGATATCGAACGAATTGTTAACGCTGATATGGAAAAACGCAATTCCATACTTTCATTGCGATTTGACAACCGTTTCAAATAAATTATTTTATGAAGCAGTAAATATTTATAATGTTTGATGATCGTTTCAATTAGGTTCAAGGAACTACGATTATAATTATGACTGGAGATGCACTTGTATTTGCAGGACATATTATAATTGAAAAAAAAGTTTTTCATATATTTATCATACGTAATATAGCATATTACTGCTTGTACAATTGTTTTTTCGAAATTGCAGTTTTTTTATTTAAATAAAATATTTTCAACTAAAAAAATACATATATCATTAATATCAATATATAAATACAACAAAAAAATTTAAACAAACTTTTTGCAAAACGCTCGATTACTTAATAAAGTGTATTTATTCATTTTAACCATACAAAAAAACACTTAGAGCAAATTAAGGACATCAATAATTAAAACATATATAACCATAACAATAACTGCGTTATTATCTAACTTATGATATATTATCGTAACGTTATAATATTATTCGCTAATTTAATATGTATATTATAAAACAATTATTATTAATAAAAAAAACAAAATTTCTAAAAATTTTCAAATAATGTAAGTAACAAATTAAATAAAAAAAACTTTAACTAAACTTTTTTAACAGTGTGTTTTTACATTTAGAAAAGTAGACAATTAAAGTTTTGAAATTAAAAAAAAAATATATTTTTTTAAGATAGATATAGCATAGATTTAATTAAGAATACATTTTTTGTAGCTATAGTCATCTTGTATAAGTTAATTTATTCGTAGAAATTAGCATCATTTAAAAATACTTATACCTGCACTACACTCTCTGGAAGTTGTCCGAACCGAAGTTACAACTGAAATCGACCAAGATCTACGACTTCGAGTAAGCGACCACACTGTTGCAAATTTCATATGCCGTCCGGACGGCGGCTTCTGTCACGTACAGCCGGCATATTTGCGCGCGATCGAAAAACGTGCCAAATAATCGCAATTTTAAATTGTCATATTATTAAAATTACGCTACTGATAATTATAAAAGTTGTGTGGTCGTAAATATTCAATTCACGCAAAATCTTTGTCGGCTTTTGCAAAATTCCATAAGGCATAAAAATGATACTTCAGAATACGAACACCACATATGTATGTGACTATCCTGTAATTTGTCGCCATCGATTCTAAATAAAAATTCGTTATGGTGTGACATTTATATAAACCGATCTAGGAAAATACATAAAGATATTCGAAACGATTTTTTTTTACCAAAATCAAGTACCACTAATTATTTTCTAATTATTTAATTTTATATGAAAAAAATAAAATAACGATATCTGTTAAAAGAATATACTGTCAAAAATATAATTAAACCCTTTTGCTGCCCTAAAATATTCCAAAATGTCGTAAGAGTCTGTTGAAGTCCCCGATAAGCATGTGGTATTATAACTTGACCACGTGACCACAATGCAGCGCTCGACGTGCGTGTTGACCATAGGACGCCTACGCGCATACTGAAACTGTACCGAGCTACTCGTTCTATCTCATTTTGCCAAAAACCATATCATTATCTCTCTCACTCTCGTCACTTAACACGCGAGAAAGCGAAAGGGGAAGTATCTCACCGCTCGCGCTCGAAAGAGCAGCTCCGACTTCGGTCTCTTTGACTCGGAAATAATGCCGACAATGTTCGGAAGCGCTCAAAGCTGGCCAAGTCAACTGAATTATACCCACTTTACCTCCCTTTCTCGGTAACCTCGGACAACTTCCGAGAGATTTTAGAGCGGGCAGAACCGAACTCGACTGAAGTAACCCACTATAGCATACAGTTTATAAGCTTAAGCATATTTTTAAACTACTATAAAGAAATATTAATGCTATAAAATTTATAATGTTTTAAAGATTTGTCTAATTTTTTGCAAATTAAAAAAAATTATACAAATTTTCAGTTCTTAACTAAAATTTTGTCTAACTTTTTTCGCAAGATTTTCGATATATTAAGATATTTTTAGACATTCTTTTACCTTGGTCTTTTACCTTGAAATTTATTCAAGTTACATAATATAATTGTTTATTATTTTTAATTTTTAAAAATAATTTTTTTCATTTATGTTTTTTAATTTTATTATAAATAGTAAATATTTTAAGTATGTTTTATTGTATATTTTAAGTCAATCGACTTATATATTAAATTAATGTAATAGTGTCACATGATTTTTTTACTTTGATAATTTTGGCTAGTAAATTTGCAAACTTTGGGAAATTCAAGAAAAAATACAGTACAGCAAAAATTGATTTTAAATTTTTATTTTACTCAAATGTTTTCAGTATTTTGGTAAATATAATATATGTTCATGCAATATTAAAATAATTTGCAAATATATGTTCATGCAATATTAAAAAGTATTTTTATTTATTTATTTATTAACATTATTTTTTCATAATCTACAATTATTTTGAATTATCCACTTCTACCATTTAAATAGTAATCGCCAGTTAAATTACTATCTGATTCATTTTTGCAAAATACTTCATTGTACGAGCATTGAATAGATAAGAATCTATTAGCTCGTGCCACGTATCCTTGAGAGAGATGATCAACCACCTGCCATCATCTAATTTTAGATATTCCATCACCCAGTCTTACCATCTAGAAAATACATTTATAGAAACGCAAGCGCAACGAGCGTATTTATCTATTGTATTTAAATTGTTGAATATGTAAGTAAATTATAAAAAAAACAAAATAAAATCGGACTGGTACGCAGGTTATTAACTAGGCCCGGTTCTGGATACTTCATATGCGGAAATTGCGCAATGTTCAATTTTAAAATAACTCAGGTATCATCTCGCGGTAATCATTAGGTAATTGGACATGGCCGACATCGAAGTGATTTTAGACACGATTCAAGGTCATTACATAAATTTTACGACCGCTGATTTGGATAAAACATCATTTGTTAACCTCATTACAACATATTTCAGTTCAGTCAAACGTACTTTTATTAGAACTTGTTTTGCCTTCAATTTGACCGTTATAATTTACGTGTTTATAAACAAAATTATAAACTATTTAAGATTGCACTATAACACTTCATTATATTATTATACACATACATGTGTATGTATTATAAACACTAAAAACTAATATAGTATTTATTTTAATTTCATAATATATAATTCAAATATTTGCAAAACATTCAGGAAATTAAAATGTAAAATGCTCAAATGCTGTCATCTTCAAAATAAAGACGTAAATTTTATAAAATACATATCAGATTTATTTAAGTTATTATTGCATATATAAATCTCAAATGTGTTCTATCAAGGATTGCTAACATTTGAACATACATTTAAGTACAAACAACATATTAACATATGCAGTTTGTACTTAAATTTGTGTATTTTTGCCTTGTAGCTCTTTTTTTTTTGTATATCAATGTGTATTATACACTGCTTTCGACACTTCCGCAATCGTTCTTGATCATATTAAAATATTAAGCCATTTTCATGATTAAATATGGTTCCAGATGCTCATTGTCTCGCTGTTCTTCTAAAAAAGAGTCATCATTTCGTTACTCCTTAAGTTTCATTACAACTTCGTTGCTCATTTCCATTTAAACGAAGTCATCTAGTCTTAGATTTAGACTAGCTTGGGGATTAATCTTATTGAATACGTTACTGAAGTTTTACTCCTGCATTATTTTTAACAGCTTAATAAATGTCATACAATTTCCAGAGTTGTGATTCGTAGGTAAAACTTTTTAAAAGTATCTGGTACACCGTGATACATTGATTGAATAAAGGAACAATATTTAATATATTCATTATAGTCACATGAAAGATGAATTGGCGAATATAATAAATATATAAAATTTTGGCATGAATAACTAACAATAACATTACGTAATTGGCATTATTTTATTTTAAATATTTTCTACCTCTTTTATAAAATTATAAAGAAAATCGGGTGCATTTTTGTTGTTGCTGTTTTTTTGTCTTATTGGAGAAGTTCAACTTCGTTCAGAACAAGCTTCTTCTTCTCAAAACTACCCCATTATTCCAGCATATGGATCAGTAGTACATTTCAAGCTTTACAATAAATTACTATTTCAGCGATACTTCAAAGTGACTCAAAGAACAAATCTTACCCTTAGAGACTTTTGAAAAAAATATTTGCATATCGTGAGCTGCCTTAAGATCTTGTTATGTATTTTCAAGGCGAGATTTTCTTGAATTTCTACTAATTCTATTTCTCCAGCTGCCGTTTCAGGGAGCACCAATTAAGAAGCTCATAAAGTCCATTTTTAATGGATTAAAAAATAATGAAATACTATGATCCAAATATCTTAAAATTAAAGACTAAAATCTACCAATAATTATTATAACTTCCTTCAATAAACAACAACTTTTTATCTTTGATCTCAAGAGATCTGATTTTTAAACGGGAAAAATGATTTAAGCGTCTTATCATTGAATTACTGTAAGAAAGTTGTTTTTATTTTTTATATTTCCCTGTAGCGCCAAAATTAATTTATGTCAGCTAGGAACATTATATCTCCTAACTAGTCCAGAGACGAATCTATCCCGAAAAAAAGTAAAGTCATATTGGAATTCATTTTTACCAGTGAAAATATAATTTATCTGGCAGATGCTAGTAAAATTATATGATTTCAATTTTTTCATACGTAGCAATGTATCCATTTACATAGATATCATTATTTATTCACATGCGATGTTTAAATGTTACAGTGAATATGTATTTTTCAGTGAAGTTATATGTTCATTACGGAAGTCCAAATACATTTTAACTAGTAGATATAAATTTACTAGTGAAAATATAATTTAATTGATAGGCGCTAGTGAAATTATATGCAGCACTATACTATTTATAAAAACAGTTGCGAAACGTCTATTTTCTGTTTAAACCCAAACCTAACCTATACGAGTTAATCAAACGCAACTTGACTTAATCAAAGTTTTAAAACTAATTACAATTTTAAAACTTGCATTAGGTCCAAAATACAAACTAGGCCAACTCAACTTCAGATAAGTACAGACAGACGTTGCATATCGCATATTGCTCCAGTTCCTTACCGATATTATTACGGACTTATGATACATGGATATTGGCTAAAGTGTATTCAAACCGAATTATAGTCAATAGGAGAGCACAAAAACAATTATCACTTCTCAGAAATCAAAAATTCACGTCAAAAACAATAAAATCGTGGCGGCACCGTCACACTGCAACGGCGCCACAACGATTTTATTGTTTTTGACGTGAATTTTTGACTTCTGAGAAAGGATAATTGTTTTCTGCGCTCTCCTATTAGTCAAAATTCGGTTTAGATAAAATTTACAAATGTATTTTTCTTTTGTTTTGCATTTTTAAATTTGAAAAAAATAGACTAAACTCAAGTTAACACATAATATATTATTCATATTGATGTTTTTAATTTTGCTTAGTCTTTGATATTATTAAAAGTTCATCAAGTATAGTTAAATTAAATTTAAAATTAATTTATAATACACTTATGATGCCCTTGAATATTACATGCATTACCACATATACATGTTAATAAGAAATAATATATTGAACATTTTCTTTCTAAATGATGATCCTCATCTAGCCACGCCACGTTAAGTGTTAAAGAATTATGAGCGGATTCAATATCCCTGCCGTAATAGATCATAAAACTCACATAGCCTCGGGTGGAAGACGTTTTACCACCTCTGACCGACCGACGCCGAGTTAAGTTTAACCAACTAGAGTTTACCGTTAGTTTAACTCGACTGCATGTGGATAAGGTGGCGGGAATCTCTTTTTTTGTACTTTTATTTCGTACATGTATTTGCGTGGCGGCCAGCGGTCAGGAATGTAATCTTGGCGCCAGCCACCATTCATTTTTACAATTCGTAATTGACGATTTGTCTGCGTACTGATGAAGAGGTGTGCAATGGGCTTCCACGATTGACTCTCAGAAGGTTGATCGATACGTGTCGCTAATTGATACTGACTAGCTTCCGATCTGGACACACCTTTTAATCTCGGCTTATCGGAAGGCTTGAGAATGACAAAATAAAAAAAACATGTTATAAAACACTATTAACCGATTTAAATCCTGGTAAACATTATTAACCGATTTAAATCCTGAAATATACTTAAATATGTTATGGGAAAAATGATATATGTACTTAGTCTTTTTCAAACTACTAATTTATATTATAATTATCAAAGTTTGAAGGACCCATAAAATGCTGCGAATTCTAGGGCAACGAAACTTTATTTAGTATCGACATGAAGTTAGTTAAGCTCCTTAATTCCTTAAATCGATGTTTGCACAACACAAACTTACACTCAAGATTGGTAGCCTATTACGCTATTGAGTAATTTGGATGGACTATGGAACGGTTTGCCTTTTTGTTTTAAGCACCTTCAAAATTACTTAATAAATCACAAGAATAGCTGTCAAATGAAACAGGAGTTTAATTAAAAGAAATTATGTAGTAATGAATCAACCAGGGAACCCAAAATATATTATTGTGCTTGCAGATAAAAATGCTTTTACAAAAACAAATATAAAAGCTAAACTTTTGAGATATAGAAAATATTTATAAATATTAGATCTAGTAAGGATTTGTAGGGAATTAAGAATTTCTTCAAGACGATTCTACGATACACTTGCTCAAGCAAAAAACTTCACTATATATCACAGTCACAGATAATAGACAAAACGGGTTTTCGGACGCCAAATAATAACTGGTATACATTTTTTCATATCATTTTGCATACGCACAGTCTTCGTGATTGATGTCCGTCGTGCTCTCGGCGAAATATTTCACCTGCCCTGTAACAATTGTTAATTATCTTGATCTTTTAACCGAGCCAAGTTAACGCACTACAACGGGGAATTCTCACGGGGATATAGATGCCTAGGTATGGGTATCTCGTGTCATACAACGCTGAATACGAAATTGAGGAAGCGTCCGATGAACAATGGTCCCGATGGGCGATTTCGGATCTTTATCGGTTTGCCTAGTTTTTTCTTCGCTAAGGAATGCAGATGAGATTGAGATCAATTTTCTGGTTTGTGCAGTGGCGGCTCGTGGTAAGCTTAAATGTGAAAAATAGCATTGCCTTATACAAATTGTACATGTCTTAAAATAATGCGATAAAAACAAGACATATATTGTATATTTCGCAGTCGGAAATAAAGGTTCAAATAAAATTACAAATGAACATGGAAGTGAATTCTCTATAATAACAAAATTGGTACTTGAAAAATCACGGGTGATTCGGGGCGAAACGTTCATCTTATAATACTGTTCTAGCTATTGGCACGTATATTGAGTCTTGGGTTGCGTAAAACCGGCAACTACGAATTTAAAAAATCCATTACCTGCCAGGGAAGCAGTTTACTTACATTTTTAATGATTATTTTAAACGTAACACATTCTTTAGCTATTTGTAATATCCACAACAAAATAGTTTTAGTCGCGATTTCACCGGAAAGGGTAAAATATTCCTTATTACTAAGCCGCTAAAATGCCGTTATTTTTCTGTGCACCGAAACACAAAATCTATTCATTGTTAAGATTAAGTTTAATGAGTTTTGTAAAACTTAATTGCCACGCAACGATTTTGTGATGTCGCTACAATATTGTTTAAAAACATTTGTTAAAAAATGATTATGATGTGTAAAAATAATATTGTTATATTTAATTTGACAGTATGTTATAACACATAGATTTTTATAAAATCCAATATTTTTTTACAAATATGTACATTCTATATAAAATATTTAATATCGCAAGCGATATTAAAATATTGGAAAAACGTTATTTATGTATATATATATATATATATGATTTTAAAGTTTTTATATAAAAACTTTAAAATCATATTTTAGATCATGTCGATTTTTTGGAAAAATCACAGAAGATTAAATTTTTGTTATTGCTTATATCATATTTTTTTAAGGTTTAGTAATCCTAAGGGGTGCGACTTCGTAGCCAGTAAGACACAGGTGAGAATTTATTAGATTGTATTACATATTGCGACATACTATGATGGGCGCGATGATTTTTCCGAGCAGTGCTGGAGAAGCTGGCGGAGGGATGATGTCAGTAGAAGATGTTTAGAGTTCTGATTGGTGTCGCAACGACAGTATAGCGAAAGTTGATCCCACTCTGTTACGGTACTCGTATGGTAGAGTCGATCCCTCTCTTGTGCGAGCGTCCATGACAGTATGTTGTCAGCGGGTGGACGGGCGTCTGCTGGTCTCTTCGAGTGTCTGCCGGAGTCTGTTCGTGACTGCTCGTGACAAGCCTTTAATACTAAGAGCTGAATGACAATCATGCAACGATCGTCCAGCCAAAATGTACTCGTTTTTTAGAACAGCGAAATAGGTATACGCCTTTAGAAAGTGACATTTTCTTGATGGGCATTATCCAAAGTCGTATACTGTAACGGAATCTTGTGGATCCCGTGATTTATTGTTTCCCGTGTCCGTTTCGCAATAAAGAAATATTCTTTCAATGACGGAGAATACTTACAGTAAGAACGAACAAGTGATTTTTTCTGGTCGTAACGAGGGCTTTTGTGTGGTCTCACCCTTTACGCTATTGTATTGTTTCCTTGTTGATAGATGATGATTTTGCTCACATTAGATTTACGCGAGTTTTAAGAATAAGACCCCACATATTGAATTTCATTAAAGCAAAGTTTTTTTTATTAAATAATAGCAATGGAGTTTTAAACTTTATAATATAAAATTTTCTGTATTAAAACACGTACAGAAAATTCAACATATGTATAAGTGATGTTATATTTTCACTAGTTTAAATATCATTTTAATTGTTACAGTGAAATCGTATACGAATACAATTTCACAATTAAATATTTATTTCTACTAGCAAAAAATAATTCTAATTAATAGACGCTAGTCTAAAATCCTATGAAACTCAATTTGAGAGTTGCGAAATATTTATTTGCTATTATAAAACACATACCTAACATAAACAAAATAAAAAACGCAATAGTTTTACAAATTTTATTAGGTCAAGTTGGGTTTGGTTAATTTGCTTGGGTTAAGTTTTTGGTCTGAACAGCAAATGGACGTTTCGCAACTGTTACAGTGAATGCGTATTTTCGAGTGAAGGATTATTTTCACTAGTAAAAACATAGTTTTAATAACTAGGCCAGTTAAAGTGTGTCAAGCAGTTAATTTATAATTTTATTGGCCAATATCAGAAAAACTGTGTTTATTAACTGGGTGGATGATATGGTACAAGTATGTTAGTAACATTTTGACCTGAACAGGTGATACAACTGTTTCTGCTGGTGGCATACAATATTTAACAAGTGTCAGTTAAATATCACTATTTACGTCGTTTTTATCGAGCGTTTTACGCTTATCAAATGTCAAGTTAGGAGCAACATAATTTGACTAGCACTTGTCAGAAAAAATATATTTTCGCTAGTAGAAAATGTATTATTGATACTAAAAATATATTTTCACCGGTAATACACATTCACTGTAACATATAATTCAATTATTGTTAACCTAATAGTCAATGAAAGGAGGTGGATAATTTATTATATATGTAATGAAATAAATTACTTAGTTTTTAGAAGCTTTGTATAAAATGTTTTATGTTAATAAAAGGTAAGTAATAAATATAATCAGTAGCTTTACATAATCAAATTAAAAACATGCTTTAAATAAAATAATTATAATAAATTACATAAACAAGATTAAAAAAGTTAATATATTATAAATTTGTGCTTAGTATAAATTTTTGGAATAGAAAGAAATTAAAACTTTAAAATGAATGAAAAGTTAATATTAATATTAGTATAAATTTAAAAATATACAAAAAATTAATTTTATTAACAAAATAATTTAAAAGAAAATATATTTATTTTTATAAAATTTTAAGTGATAATTTTTTTATATATAAAAAAAATCTTAAAACTATAATTTAGAGCAGAAAATTTAACGTTAAATAAATTAAATTTTTTCTTTAAATATTTATTTATTATTTCATGTTTTTTTAGCTAATGTATAATACAACAAATAAAACTAACTTATATAGAAGCAAGAAAAAAAAATGGTGTTTTTTTATTCCATTTACGAAACCTAGTTAATCTATTTTTCTTTATATTATTGAAAGCAAGTTTTATTGTTTTTGAGGTGAAAATGTTGTACAGATCCTCAGCGTGGATGCTGCAGTTTTTCAGTTCTTTGAACGAGCCGCCACTGACTTTTAGCATACGATATCAATCGGTAAACACAATTAAAAGATTGGTCCGCTCTGTGCGAAAATTTATGTTATTAATACGTAATTGGCGTTCGGCGAAATCAATAATGTCGGCCAAAAAACGCCTCAGCACGATCGGTTGGCTACTGGCTGCTAACAAACAGTAGCGAAACTAGTTTCGAATGAAAAATGTTTTGTTATGTTCTCGTGGATAATTAAGCGTTTAATTCGCGGCTGTGAATTACTTATTTCGATTGGTGGTTGATTATTGTAGAGATGTATCGAGTACCGCTATATTGCTGCTGTGTGGTCTTCTTTGTTTATACAATCATTTTACGATTCGTATTGAAAACTCTCACGATGAATCCGTATTAAAAGTAATAGGTGAAAAATGATCAGTGATTAATGTTGAACGCAATATTGAGATGATCGAATTAGCTATGACCTCAATAGTTATTCATAACTGGGGAAAGGTTGGGCAATTTCTTCTCAACTTTAATGCATCGTGGTTAGATAAACATTATTTATCCATAAAACGGAATTTAGTTTACATTGTTTTAAATAAGCAAATCTTACGGTTTTGTGTAATAAATTATAGTGACTTGACCTCTTTGGAATATTGACGAAAACTGGGTTAACGAAATTAAGTATGCACTTAAATATAATCAGTGATTAAGATAATATAAGTTATAGATTAAGACAAATTGTTGTGTGAATACATATTTATTATACAAAAAATATATTGCTCTAATGAATCTTTATCCAAATAATTATTTAGGTTTAATTCAAATAACGCAAAATTTAATATATATAACAAGGAATAAAAGAGCAAATATAAATTTATTTAAAGGCAAAAGGCAATCAAAAATGTTGGGCCAAAAAAAATTTACACACTTAAAAATATCAATTATTTATCAAAAAACTAATAACACTATTTTTGCCACAAAGATAAAATACGATATTTTTTAAATATAATAATAAATACTTGGCTCATACGAAAATCGTTGCATTTTTAGGATTGATCATATTTAAGGTCTCATACTAGTAACTCAGAGGTTGCGGGTTCCAGCCCCGACAGCGGTACTCGAATTTTCATTTATATAAAAAATGCATTATTATAATTAAAATTTGGTCCTAGTTGCAGTGACACCTATATCAGTGAACGTCACAGCTTTCAATTTTTACACACATACCTTCGCGTGTGCTAGTTAATACTTCATTGTAGGCATTCATTATGTTACTTATTTGATACAGATTGTAACGCATTGGGCTTACGAGTTACATCGAAAGATTTAATAAAAATAAAACATTATAATAGAATATAATACATATCATATATAAAGATATTTTAAAATAGTTTTGGGGGTTTTTAGTTATATATTTTTATCATATTTTTAATCATATTTTTCTTACTGTCGATATTGTGTTTTTCGCGATTAGAGTGACGCTTAGTACACATTAATTTGATAGCATTTATTTGATTGCAAAATTATTTGCCACAAAGATTCGATAATTTTATTTATGTTGTTTAGGAGTTTAACTGACGTTAATTAAATACTTCTACTAGTGTAATGATTTTGTGTAGGCAATATTTATTTTTGTAAAAATATATATTTATTATAATATTGAAAGAGAAATACTTATAAGGTATTCCCGAAAGAAATATATTTTTTTTAAATTTAAATTTTAATCAGTCAGTCTTGCTTTGGAAGTTGCTACCTTTTGTTATATCTGTGTTAGTGCACAACTATACAATATTTAAAAATGAAAATGTGCCTCAAAATTTACGACTGCATAAATTTTAGCAAGTAAATAATTTAAAGAAAATTGCATGTAATACGAATTTCATAAAAGAAATTATCAGAAAATTATATTTAAATTATATAATAATGAAACCACCCAATTTATATTGAAATTTGGTGGTTTCATTATTTGTCAACCAGAGCAAAAAACACAATTATACAATGCACACAGTGCCCTCGACCTCCGCAATTTATAGCATATGTTTTATATTATTTATTGCATGACTTTTATATGCTTATGGAATTTGTATAATATAATAATCTGTAAACACGCAAACTAGTTATCACTTCTGTGCGATGAAACAAATTGTTATCTATTTAAAAATCAAATTTAAGTGGTGTTTTTGCTTTAAAATATGTGTTGGAATGATATGTTTTAAGGTAAAATAATAATATATTAGCGAAAGACCACGCATACAGATTTTCAACGTCAAATTTAAATTTTGTACAATCATCAAATACTTTAAGGCTATTAGCGAAAAAATTGAAATTATAAATCATTTTATTAATATTATTAATAAAGAGAAGAAACATTATTGAGCTGAGATCTTAAAAAAATTCTGATGTGGCAATTCAGATAAATTGAGTGGGATCCGGAAAATTTATCGCCCGCAATTCACCGCCAGCAAATAATCGCTAGCAGTTTACAGCAATTTATATTCTACAAATGATCGCTAGCATATTTTATCGTCAGTAAATACATATTATTTGTATAAATTTATTAGTAAAAATGAAAATAATATGCTAGGAATACATTTCCTAGAAATATCGAAGCAGTTTGTCTTAAACTTATACAACTAACAGCGTGTAAATAATCAGTTGAGTTAATATAATTAAAATTAGAAATTAATATTTTTATTTTACTCAAATCCAGTCTCATTTTTTAGTATATTTTTAAATGCACCATATACTAAATTAAAAATCTAATAATAAGTTAATGTCATATATTCTCACGCAAACATATTATTTATATACATTATTGACAGCTATTAATACCGATTTAAACTTGTTCTGTTCAACATAATTAATATTCCTACCAATTAATTATAATTTATTGCCATTAAAGGCTATAAATAACTCAATAAATTGATATAACATCTTTCTTTAGCATGGTATATTTATGTTGGATGTATATTATTATATATTGTATACAGTAATAAAAATGGATCTAATTTTTGTATGGTATATAAACTCGATTTTATTTATTCATAAAATCTGAGGCTCCAGAGACAAAGTCAATTGCAGTAGTAAAGCAAAATCGTTCAAGTCAGAAATTCCACTTTATGCGTGAAGTTGGCAAAATCGAACGCTAGGAGAATAATATCAACCTAGATATTTTAACGAGTAACACATTGCGGAACTGTCGGTTCAAATGCGCGTTTAACTTCTTGCGTCGGGTCAGGTACACTGTGAGATTCGATTGAAAATTGAGACACACAATGCGATGTGGGCCACTGGAAAAAAGGCACATTGTCATTTGGTAGACCTCTCAGTAGCGTTGAGATAGACTCCCATCAGCGTTGGGTGATTGGTTTAGTGTCCGATGGGCGCCACAATACCAGAGCCGTTACTCCATTGTGGACCAATTTTTTATGCCATCTCGCATTCTGCTAAATAAAATTAAATAAAAAAAGTTTTTCACATAATGAGGTCGGATTATTCGGTTAACTGTTAACTTTGTCAAAAATATCATATCGCGTCGATCTCTGATGTAACTGTATACGGCGGTCGGAAAATTAATAATTTTAACATATTGCAGTCGTAAACTTTGTCCGAAGCAATATATATAAAGATGTTTTGTCACGCGGGTTGTAAATCACTGGATTATATCCATATAAAACCAATAAGTGTTGGATGAGAAAAAAAACTCGTTTGCCATTTGGAGACGAGCTCTTTGCCGATATCGAATTCTTTCATGTTGTAATTATTTAATGACAACAATCGATTTCCTTTCGCACTTTTCGATCTAACGGTATATTTCCTTTAATTTAATGATAAAGTTTTATTTTCATAAGATCGAATTAAACTTTTGGTAATTTAAAATGACTGCTTGACTGTACCAGATCTGACAATCGAAATGGAAGCAGCTGTTTCTCTAGATTTCAAAGGCTTAGTATGTGCCTCAGCTTAAGTTCGCGATCAAACTTTTGTACATTTATAAATCTGAGTTCCAGTAATTTTTCTGTGGCGTAAATCTGAATAATTTAGAGTTAAACTAAAATATCTTTTAATACACTTTGAAGTATGAAATTTTAGAAAGGCTTCATCAATAAAAAAATTAATAGGTTAATTTAATTTTATGAAAAATAAAATACAACAAAATTAATAAACGTATATTCAATTATAGTATGAGACAAAAATAATATTTTTATCTCATATTTTCATATACAATATTATACAAATACTTGTTCATGAAGATTTTATTTTCAAGTTAAAGAGGCACTTTTCATACCAAAAAGTGAAAATATTTTTTTCCGCTACTATTTAATTTTATAGTTTTACGGCTAACTTTTTTTTTACTGGTGTATACTTATACTTTAATTTTAGACTTCACACGCATCATTTTTTTTATTTGAAATTAGATTATCATCATTGTCGCTAGAATTAATATTGGATTCGTGATCTGAAGGCATTTCTTCAAAGACTACTCTAAAAGCTTATCTTATCTATTTTTTGTCTTCACCAAGTAAGTCTGAAATTTCAGCATAACTAAAGTTTTTTTGCTTTGCAATTTGATCTTCAATAGAAAAAAACAAATTCATACTTGAATATAAAAAGTAAACTAAAACACCTGTAATTTTATCAAAAAATATAAACTATAATAGAAGGGTTGTTTTTAATATTATATAACAAAACTAAAATAAATAACGTATTAACACAAATAGTACAAGTACAAAATTAATTTTTCAAATATACACCAATTTGTTAATAAAAACACTAACGATTCAATGCAAACTGATATGCCTTAAAAATAAAATAATTTCATTTTTTGAGGTGGTTTAAAAATATCTCACTAAAAATATTTATTTATTTAAAACACTTTTATCTCTATCATCTTAAAAATAATTAAAATGGTAAAGTCTTGGGTTGCATAAATCCGGCAATAATGGAAATTTTATTTTTAACTACATGCAATTATAAAACACTAGTAACATGTAGACCTTGAATTCGCTCACTTTTTCTCATTATTTGCGTGTTAATTTATTTTGTTTATCTATAATTTTTACATAATTATAACAAATAGCGTTAAATGCACTCTTTATCAATATATAGGTATAAGTGTATGTATGTTATATATCATTGCATGTTATACAAAATAAAAATAAAATGCAATTGTAACTACACTATTTATGTTTTAATTTTTTTATTTCAAAACCACTTTTCTGAAGCTTTGCTTTAATAAGTGTATTTGCTTTAATAAAAAATAAAGCACTCAAAAACCCTTAAAAATAGGTATTGTATACAAAACATACACAGCAACAGTAAAGAGACACATCAGACGCGCGTCTGAAGTACCGCATACTGTGCCCACAAACCTAGCAGCGGTCCAGAAAAACAATTGTGCCCGTAATACGGGCACGATTGTGTATCGACTTCACTACATATCGACGCTTGGACTGCTATTTTACACAAATAATTTCTTCGCTAGATGGACCTCTTCGACCATGGACTAACGCCCCGTCTCTTGTTTGAACAATCACCTCTAAATCACCACTCTAGAAAGACATACCGAGACAACCGAATATCTGCTATTGTCGTGACTACATACGACTTGAAATTTAATTTTGTAATGTAATAAAATTTAATGTCTTATATATTTTACGAAAATTTTGGAAATTATTAGTTCGCTTTCTCGCATTTAAACAATTTGATTGAATATACGTGATTTTATTTTATTTTTTAAATTTCTAACTTTTACACATTTTTATTAAGGTTTTTGTTGCTGAGAATATTTTTAGGCATATTCGAATTTCTTAATGTCCTAATTTCTAGGTTTTATTATCTCCAATCACGGGTTTTTATTATGGTAATCCATAAATTTGAATTAAAATATTTTGCAGAAACTCGCTGGGAAAAATATGTATTTTACAAAAATCATCAAAAATAGTTTTTGTTTTAATTTTTAAAATTTTTTTATTAAATTGTTTTGAAACAGCTAAAAAATTAAGTTAAACATATCATTAAAATATCATCAATTTTATTTTTCAATTTATTTGTATTAATTTTTGACTCCACAAAAGCCATTTTTATGTTCTTATCAAATAGATTTTTTAAAACTAATATATGTATATTTTACTATCTTTAAAATTATGTTATAGTGCTATGTGCTAAAGGTAAGAATATCTGGCTAAAATTATTTAGGTTAAATCCTTTCATTATAAAAATAAAACAGTAATTAAAAATGCTTTTAATAGAATTTAAGAAAATACTTAAAATAATTCTAATAAAAGGCAAAACCACATAGCAACAAGTAGATTCCATGCGATACATATGTTATGTCAAAGTTTTTTTTAATTTATCCAGTTATTAGCGAATGATTCAAAGATATATTTTATTCTTAAATTTTATATAAAGTATATCATAATTATTTGTCTATATTATTCAATTAAGATTACTATAAATTATTTTTAGTTTATTACTCATTTTTTAAAGCTAACATATACTTAAAAAAACCTATTATAAAAATGGAAAAAATGTAATATCAAACTGTCGTTTTTCGCTAAAAGTTTAAAAATATACATATAAAATGATTACAACTTTTATTAACGTGATCAATCAAGAGCTATCTTTTTTATTTACACTGCTAATTTTCACGTGTCGTTAATCAAAAATAGTATATACGACGAATTTGCATCGATGAATAATTGCGTACATTTGTCGACGATATGTAAACATTGTAGAGATATTTTTAATCCACTTGTAAGTAATTTGTTATCTATGCGTAAAATATGCTCCTCTGAGATTGCGTTGAATGGATTTTGTAATGTCGTATAATATAAAAGGACAGGTATTGAATAATAGACCAGATAGCGATACACTTATGCATTAAATGTCTTAATTGACTTTATCGAACTATCTTAATGAACGGAACGAAGTAGATTCTTATATCGAGTACCAACATAAAAATAAATATATTCGTTAGATAATGTTTAAATGTATTAATCAACATACAATAAAAAATACTTCTGTTTTTGTAGTCATTAATTATTAAATAAGTTAATAAAATATTATACTGTTACTTCAAACACATCTCAAGATTATGAAAACATAATCCGTACAAATTAGATTACATTCAGTTAGATCGTTACATAACATAAGGTGATATGAATTAATTTAGTTCTTCCACCGTGCAAAATTCTATACCTAAAAAAAATAACATCCCGTGTGATTTGGCAGTCGTAAAATTTTATTGAATCATATATTTTATCAAACGACTTAATAATATTACGATAAAACATAATTTATATACTATCCTAATAGTTGTTTTTCGCGGTGGCATTTTTTAATCTAAACCTTATACCGTTCTTTAAACATTGATTGAAGATAAATCTTTTAATCCTAGTGTTTTATTATCTTTACTGTGGCTTAATTATAAGAAGTATTTATTGGTATAGTATAATATTTATTTGAATACAAACGATTTTTATATTTATCCAATAAAGCTTCTGATATTTTTCATAATGTATGTATTAATACGAGATATTCATAATACAACATTTATTCATAAGGGTGGTATATGAAAATGTTGTCAACAACACGTGACGCTAAGAGCGTTATTTATTGAGCGCTTAATAATGAACTTAATATAGTCGATTTATATGAAAAAGTATGTATGTATAATACATACATACGAATATATGCATATAAATGTATACAATTTATTTTCAAATTAATTTTAATAATAGTTAAACAGGTGCCAATAAACATAAAGGATATTAAATATTACGTATCTGTACTGTGTAAATTTATTTATTTAATAATGCTTAAATATAAGTTTTTCAGGTCATAAGTCAATTATATTTCTGGTTTAGTAAAATTAAAAAGTCTTTAATATTTAATTTGTTTTAAGCAAATAATATAAAAATATAAAATAGTGTTGAGAATCATTGCTTAGCAATTAAAAGGCTGTGAGTTAAAATAGCATATTAAATATATTAGATATATTAATTATTCAATAGATATATCTAATATATTTTTACACCATGTACTTGCTAAAATCAAATAAAACTATTGCTTGATTTATCTGTAACTTCTTAAGGGAAAGCTATTATATATGTTGGAATTATACAAGCGCGCATGGTGATCCACCTATTTTAGTAAATCAGAAAGCACTTTGTCAATAGGGATCTGAGCAAAAGATACCGTCTGTACCAAATTGTATATAATACTATTGGAATGCAATTATCTTGACCTACAGACTCGGATCACATCATTTTAAACTCTACTTTAAATCATCGCCATTATGCAAAATGTTCTAATTAGATATTTAACTGCGTCTTACTGGCTGCAGTCACAGTAACTTAACTAAAATGTTTAAAAAACTCAATTTGACAGTTACGAAACGTTACTGTTCAAACCCAAACTTAAATTAAATCAAGTAACTCATGGATTTTTTATTATTGAATAATAATTATAGTTTTTTAAATCAGATGATGTGAAATTTTCGATATAAATATACGTGCAAGTACAAAGATAATCTTGATAGATTGAAGTTATATTTTTACTAGTATAAATATAATTTTAGAAAATTTTTAGTTGTAATCCATTTTCACCGTTAGATATATATTTTTACTAGCAAAAATATAACTTAAATAAAAATGTTTAAAAAATTTAATTTGACAGTTGCGAAACGTCTATTTGCTGTTTAAATACAAACCTAACTTATTAAAATTCAAAAATAAATACTTGGTCTTAAAATTTTCTTCAAGTCAAGTTAAGTTTAGTTTTTGGTTTGACAGCAAATGAACGTTTCGAAACTGTTATGGTGAATTTATATATTTTCATATTAAAATATAATTTCACTAACTAGGTTCATTAAAAGTATCAAACAATTGATTAATAATTTTACTGGGCAATATTAGTGAAATTGTATTTATTGTCTGGTAAGATGAGCCGGTATGTTTGAAATATTTTGGCTTTAATTCCTATTTGAAACGAAACTCGTTTGTAGCATTCAGTATTTAACAAATGGCGTTTATAACTATCAGTTGAAGACCACTAGCATTTGTAAGAGTAATATATTTTCACTAGTAAAAAATATATTTCAATGTAATTTCATTGATGTCAGTGAAAATATATATTCCCTGTAGCATATGTACATATAAAATATATATATATAAAGCTTTATTGAATTGTTTTTATAATAATCAATCAAAAGAATATATAGGTAAAAAAATGTTACTTATGGTTTTTATGAGCTATATATGAAATATAAAAATAATAAATATTAAAAACAAGATAAATACATATTTAGGGTGTAATAACAAATAGTCTGTTTTCACCTCATATAATCGCATTGGCCAAGAGAGCAAAGAATCTTACTATTTTAGCGTACTAACCGCACTTCCACCTAGAACTTGAAACTTCTATCACTTCGCATCTGATTTAGTACAAACAAGCTTAGTGAGAACTATTGCGAGTATTGACCGTGACGATTCTTAAAAGAACGAGAAAGCATTTGCTTTCCACTTCACGTTAGATTTGATCTAGCTTAGAAGTCACCAAAATCTAAGAGTTTTACACTCATGTTTAGATAATAATATAAATAATTTTAATTGGTTAAGCGAAATATTACCAATTTATTTAATGCAATACAGCAGTTTATATTCAATTCAAATACATATAACAGGATTAGTTTATTATTATAGAATACTTTAAAAATTTATTAGTAAATAAATAAAGACAAAACTATATTATTTAACGGGTATGAACCGAGTAAAATAACTCATCACTTACAGTAGATACCATCAAAGAATTGCCGATGCAATAAATAAGGAAAGAAAATATTTATTCAAAAATAATGGGAAAAGGAACCGGAAAACAGGATAACAAGATAAGATATTTGAGACAAAAGATCGTCACAATAAATAAATATAATAAACATTATATAAAGATTTAGCATACCTTGATTTACGTGCCACATAAATATGTATATAATGAGAGCGCGTTAAAGACACAAAATATTGTATGTATCTGATTAAAATACTAATTACCTGTTGAAAGGGCGTATACAGATAGTTAGATAATAATTTTCGTGACGGATTTCGTGACTGATTTGACATATTCAATGGAAGTTTTCGCAGTGTTCGCTTCACATAAAACTCTCATTGTTCCGCATCAAGTAAAACATGAGCATGATAATAATTACATTATTAATAAAAACGAAAGGTATTATTACATAATAGTTAGGTAGTAAAGCGGTGTTTATCGCCGTGAGGACACAAGAGCATCGAAGCATCACGGTCGTGTCTGATCAGGGCATTGTTCTCCGTTTATAGCACAACTGGCCACTCCACATAAAGTGGCATTAGACTCACAGGTGTACTTGACTCACTTCATTCTTATCGAATAAGAATGAGGACTCTGAGGTCCGAAGAACCTGGCAACATCGAGAGCAATGGCATCTGAGACCGAAAAGTAAATCGCAACGTCCAGAACCGTGACGAGGTTAAATTCTTCATATAGTTATCAGACCGTTGGCATCTTGGATGTGTAACACGATTTTTGATACTAAATCGGAATTTGTTCTGCAAAAAAATATGATCCGATTTGGTACGCATCGATTCTCTTACAAGAGATAATTGAAATTGTGTTTGTAATAGGAATTTGATATTCTTCATCTTTATACATTATAATAATATTCACAAAGATTTGGGGGAAACTGTAAGTAAAATATTTATGGTTAATGAAATTGGAAGTCGAGATTTTTGTATTGTAGGTCATACTTAATGAACAAATTACAAATGTTTATAAATTATTTTTGTGCCGACTGAGATTCAAGGTGACTGTTTGACTGGACTAGATCTGATGATTGAAGTGGAAGCACTTGCTTTTTTCTGAAATGTGTGTACCGAAAGTCAAAAACGAAGTGAGAAGTTTCAGTGCAAGTTCTAAGCGGAGGTAAAGTTTTGATATAAGTGATTTTCTATCGCAGTGTTGGCCAGATCTTATAAAACAGTTTTAGGAAAAACTTAAAATTTGCTGCTAGTATTACAACTTTTAAATATTGTTATTTTAGCTTTTTTTAATGTGAATTTCTTGCGTAAGTCCAGCAATCATTTAAAAATATAGTAACATAAATTAAATTAAAATTTTTTTTTTTTCCATGGGGTTAATTTTTAATGTTAAAATCGTTAGTAAGAAATTTATCGAGCTAACGCCTAACAGTTCACTGGCTAAGAGTACTTTCGCCAAATACCAATTTAGTATTTCTTCTGGTCTTAACCATATTGTGTTTCAGTTTGAACTTATAAAATGACTCATGAAATAAATCCAAAGCTGCGAAAGTCTTGTTTTAATCATAATTCACTTAATGATCGAGTAAAAAATAATTTTAGAAATATTTCAGCAAATATAACACGACATTAAAATTGGAGTTCAATTTAACAACGATAAGAATTTCATCACAACTGCGAAGGCAATTTCGACACAACCTCTCATAAAATCACAAGTGCATCAATCTTTTAGTGACGGGATATGAAGACGGCGATATTCCATCTTTGAACACTTTTATTGTCCCGTTTTATAGTTGCATACGGGATATGTATAGACACCCGGCAATAAATCTATTAATGTGTCTGATTTTCCGGACTTTACATCACCATGCTCAATGGTAATCGAAAATTTAATTACGCATATAAATATTCATAAGTACAAATGTATTATCACAATACACGTACACATTTATATTATATATTTCGTGTTTATAAAACGAATATAGGCAGATATTTGTTATATGAAGAAGATCATTATCGTCGGGGTCGAGAGTTCAAATTCTGCATATGTCGAATTTTTCCACGACGATAAATCATTTAATCCACTCGGTGTCGTTGATCTCTTTAAGCTTTTAACCAAAAAATCTAGGTACATGTATTATATATTGTATAATATTTTTTCTAGCGGCGCATAATTAAAATTTCAGTCCGATATAGCGTTAATTAATGCTGACCAATCACGCCTCTAGACGCTTTAGTTACTATTTGAGTTAGATATAAATCATCGACTGAAAAGCGGCTTTATTTGTGTTGTAAAAATATTTTAATTAATTTTAATATGATACTGATATTGAAATAAATAAATCATAAACATAGAATCGATAAATGTATAGATGCATAAGTGCAATTTTTAAAAAGATGGTCTATATATTACTTTTCTTGTATACATTAAATTTAGCTAAACATAGTACTTTCACCATGAACATTATTGTTTTTTAATACGGCTCTATTTGTGTTAAAATTTGTTTATATATTATTGTTGACTTAATTGCTTTTTAAACGTTTAAAAAATATTAGACATGAGAGGAAATATTCAATGAATGTAAATTAGTAGCAATAAACTCAGATATTTGATCTGAATTTTTAGATCAATACCTCATACATACATATATCAAAATCAAAATATGGCAACACTGAGCAGCAAGAATACACGACTATTAGGTAAATATTATGAGTAGATATTTTTAATGCCTAATTAAAATATTTTGCATAAAATATGATTTCAGTAAATATATCACAGCGGTGGCTAATTTTTATATTTATTTCTAGCATAACTCGTACCTATTATTATTTATTCAAGCATTATTATTACGATGTTAAAAAATATGTAAAATGCTATTTTTGTCATGAGGCCCGGAATCATTGTTTTTCCAGGGCCCGGGCCCTGGTTGTATTGCCATTTTTACTGAAAATTCTATTAAATAATACAATAAATATCTTCAATAGTCGCCAGTTGACCAAAATGGTCACGTATCGTATAAAATTTTATTTATAGTTACTTAAATAAATAAACGGCTATATATAGCGTCGTCGAATGAGCTTTTATCACACGCGCGTATCGCTTCGAGAGCCCAGTAAAAAATATTGATTCAATTAAATTTATTCAGGATGTAGCCGGAAAGGTTAACAGCCAGATCTCGTTCGAATAACGGAGTCGTTGCGAAAAGTTCGTGATTGAGAGTACAAAAAAGAATAGAGAAGAAAACCATTCTGTGTGTAGTTTACAATGGGACGTCATTTCCCGACGCATTGTCGCCAGACCAGGGGCGTCGCGTGTCTGCTGCTAAATTCGCCAATTTTTTTACTCTCCGTGCAAAAGTCTCAATGCCACAATGAGATAGATACGTTTGAAATTAGGTGAACTAACGCTACATATACACAATTGGTCAGCGAAATGACCAGACGAGCGCAAAAAAATACGTTAAAACCTATAGAGGCGTATGAAAATGGAAAAAAAATATCAAGTAGCACTTCCGCATTCCATTTTATACGTTTAAATCGCAAGTCTGATCTAATTTGAAATCAAATATATTTTTGATAATGATATTGTTAAATTTAGGGTTTCAGTAGACTCTGTTGCAATATTCCTGGATTTACGAAAATGTGCGTTTCAAAAAAAGTTTGCAGTTTTCCACATTATAAAGATAACCCTAATCTCATTTGAAGTAAGATTTCTAAGCCTTGTTTGTCTGCTCTTAAGACGAAATATCCTCAATAGCTTCAATGCAGATCTACTAGTTCTTTAGTGGTCAGCTCCTGAGCATATTCTTCCAGTAACTCTCGAATATCGTCTTAAGTTCTTTAGTGTCATATTCTTCCAAAAGGACACGATCCCGTTCATGAAAAAACCCATCAACAAAGGCTACAATTTTCTCCAAGCAGAATTTAGGGTTCTATCTATGCTCAAAATGCCAAGCTTTCGTAAACCAAGTTATTAGCAATCTTCGGTTACACTGTATATAAAGCTAACAAATAATTATTAAAAAATATTATATAATAAAAAAAAATTAATTCGATGAAACATTTTTGGATGAAGGATTAATGACAATACATGGTAAAAATAAAATTAAATATCTTATTTTTTTAATTTTTAATTTTAAAATACTTTAATTATATTTTTAATTTGTAAAAGTATTTTAATACATTTCTTTAACATATAGCACAACAATATTTATTCATTCAACAACAATGCTGTAGAAATTACGAGGGCAGTTAATGTAATACTGAAATTAGATTATCTCTACTAGATTAGATCAATTAATTGTTCCTCATTTTTATGATTTTAATTTTGTAAAAAAATATCATTATGATTCTAGTAATGGAAATATCTAAAATTCGCCATAGATATTTAGTAAAAACACACTTTGTTCAAAATGATTTATATTGCTTATTAAAAAATATCATTAAGATTCTAGTAATGGAAATATCTAAAATTCGCCATAGATATTTAGTAAAAACACACTTTGTTCAAAATGATTTATATTGCTTATTAAGTATTTATATGCAACTTTGAATGTTGTTGAGGTTCAAAAGAAATCTTATTTGTCGGTAATCTAGTAAGGTCCAGTGGAGTGTCAGATATTCTTTGAATAGTCCCTAAAAGTGGATTTGTGGCTAACTGAAAAATATTATTTTTGACTTAGTTTATGAATTAAAATATAAAAAAAAACCCACACCTAAGGATACAAATTTTCAGGAGTGTCGAAAAAATTTGAACAGAAACCTTACTTACAATATATCTATTGTACATTTTTAATGCTGAAAAATTGCGAAATTATATTAATTCATTAAATCATTTGTTCAATAAATAGAAATTGTAACTTGTATTAAAAAAAAAATATTTACAAGAACTCATAATATTTAAAATATATAATTTTTTTCTGCAAAGATTAAAAAAAAAAAATTACACAATAGTCACTTTCTGAGACACGTCATGATTAAAACTTATTAATTATTACATATTGCTATTCAGAACTTAAGTATCTATTATAATATGTAAATTTTATACTTTTTAATATTTTTATCCATAGTGTTTAAGATAAATTACTGTAAATAACTAACCCAAACTTAGAAAATGAAATATAATTTATATATTATGATAATTCATTGATATAAAAAATCTGCAACTATAATCACTTAAAATTATTGTTATTTTACTTAAAAAAATATAGGCATATAATTACTAACGCAAAATATATCAATGTCAACTTTAATAGTTAAATAGAGAGGTCCGAATCTATTATTAAAATAATTAAATTGTATTTTATTAATAACTTATAAAAATCTTATTTAGGAATTAAATTATTTATTATTAACATTTTCTGCTTTATTTTAGATGCACTAAAACATAAAAATGTAATTTCCATTGCAGTGTCAATATAATTTTAAGGCGATTTTTGTCTTTTTTTATTTCATATTGCTTCATCATCTCTAATTCTGATAGCTTTTGGACCTCTTGAAATAAAAAATCAAGATCTTACCTTGATCTGAAATTCAAGTAGTGGATCGATTTTCAAGAAAAGTCTGCCAATTCTTATAAAAAATATAGCATAGATGCACTAGCTAATCGAATTTATTTATTAAAAAAACATATATTCGCAATATTTACCCCTGAGCTAGATTGCTTTTAATATAAGAATTTAAGCATTCATAGCAATTTTTTTTTGAAAAAGTATATTCAAAGTAGAATACAATTATTAATTATTATTTTATGCGATGATATATAAGTCAAACCATTTTAACTGTTAAAGCAAATAATCTTGGGTTTCACTGTTTAGAGCGAAGTTATAAAATGCCTCTTCATAATAATTTTTTTGTAAAATATTTATTATCCCAAAAACTTTATTTTTTACCCTATACGGTGTTATACATAGTTTATACGGTGGTTTTGTTGAAATAATTTTTGCTAGCCTATATTAAAATTTACTATAAAACTTTCGCGACTTATTTATTGTAATGGTAAAGTGAGCTTTGAAGCAAAAAAAAAATATGAATCAAAAGATCGTGATAATAAACAATATTTTTTTATAACTAAACCATTGATTTTCTTTGAATAGTTTTAATAAATCCTTATGAGAAAACATTATTGTAAAATAACTAGTAGCAGCTTCTTCGTCCATCAATATCATCTCTTTAATCAAGAAAATATTTTTTTTCTACTTCACAATAATTGCTGCAAAAAAAAAGAATATTTGAGGAAAATCAAAAATAAGGTTTTTACTTTAGGTTTCTTTTAAGGTAGAACACGTACATATATTAAATAATTATTATATTAATATTAATCAGTAGTAATTTTAAGCTGTCTTCTATAACAAAGTTGGACTTGTATACAAAAGATTTGTCAAAAATATCAATGTAATTTGAATTAATTCAGAAAATAAATCTGTATTATATAGGTATATTATTTTTTTTAAAAGTAGGTTATTTTATTTCTTAAATATTTTTCTATTGTTTAGATATTGATTATATATTATTTGTAAATATACCTCTAAGAGTAGCTAAAATATACAATTTAATCAATAAATTTAGGACTTAAAAGCTAAGTCAAGATGTATAATATATAACTATGGAATAAATAAAATCTCAACAACACTAAAAGCATATGTTTCTATAAAAAATTGATTTGTGAAAAATTAGGTTTTTATATTACGTTTTCTTCTTTTGAGACATTTTTATATACTTTTAATACTTTAAAGTTAGTACATATAATTTCTATAAATATTTTTCATACATATATTACATAAATCACTTCACAAATATCAACAGGGCATAACTTTTATTTTAAACTTAAAATATTTACAAAATCGGCATTGCAACCATTGCACGTAAAATAAAAACAGACGTGTTCAGCTAATAAATATGTCAAGGAAACTAGTGGTGCTATAAGTTTCGTTGATATAGTTGGTTGTTCGAAAGCTCTGAGCTTTTACAATACCTATGCTCCTACACGAAATATATACATGTGTTATATTTACAAAATATGTGTAAGTCGCTATTGTATATTTTTAATTAATTTAACAAACATACTAGCCTGGAATATTTTTTAAATGATACTTATATCACATCTATTTATAGTAAAACCGTGATATTACTCAGATGTGTAGTATAAATATATTATTAAAAAATATATTAATTGATCGTTCGTTTAATAACGTCATCGCATTCAATTAGACACGATCATCTTTACAATTCACAATAAGAATATTTTGTCCAAACTGGTTCTTCAACACGAACTGTGATTCATTATCACTATCATTTTGTAGCGTTACTGAGAAAATGCTTCTATTTACGTAGATCGCATTTAAATTCATTTATCGTATATTTCAACACGAGTATGCACTTCTTACTGATAGCAACTTTTTACACATGATCTTTAGCAATTTAATTTAATGAATCAGATAGATTACCAATTAAATAATTTATGGTATACATATGATTGAGTGAGATTATTATATGCTTTATAAAAAGACTATGAAACACTATTATAAAATCTAAGTAATAGGAACGTGTTGTTTCGAAAATAGCCGTGAACGATTTTAACATTGTTTTGTATATTTTGGATAATTTATTATAGTGATAAATTGTCTATAAAAAAACATCATATATGACGCAAATTAAATCATTAATACTAGAAGGCTGTAATTTCATACGATGATATCATAATAATAAAGATGTTATAGTATTAAAAAAACTTTAAAAAATATGATATTGGCGTGTATAATTAAGGATCGTTGCTCATTAGTTTGCCGTAGCTATTTGGTTAAGCGGTTAATTAAATTAAAATATTTTTATTAAATGGCGTTAACCGTTGATCCCGTAACGAACTGTCTAAAAAATTTATTCTCCTCCTAATAAAAGTGTCAATTAATTCTCGCCGAGTTAAACCAACAAAAGATTGGACTTGACATGGCGGGGTTATCTCGCTCGAAATATATGCAGCTTTTATACCGAAACGGGGCTTATCTTTTATTGTGTCAGCGAACATAAATAAAAATTCGTACGTATGAAAGAGTGAAAAAGGCAAACATTTCCAAAATGACCAAAAACCGTACGTTAGGTCATCGCTTTTAATAAAAACGTAAACTGGTTGTGCGGTGTGTTTGTTAACCGTGTTTGAGCCGTAAACGCCGGCGATGAATGTACAAAAGTCAACCATGATTTATTTGGTTTTAATCTCGGTCTGATTGATTTTTATGGAATGCTATTTGAATAATATATGGCATTTGAAGTTACACAATTTTACAATTCGAGTGAAACGAACGGCGTAAAACGTAAACGTAAAAAAGTGTTAGTTTGCATTGATGTTATAAGCTGTTTACACTAATGTACAAAGAAGCTTTTAAAATTATTAATAAACAAACGAGCACAAGTAGAATAGATTTTACGGTAAATGTACATTATCATTTTTAATAATAGTAAGAATTGTATGTTGAAATTATGTCTACAGGGACAACACAATTGAAAAAAAAATGTAAATACCCAATTAAATAAATATTTCGTCACTTCTACATTTATTTTTGGAACCAAATAAACATCACTTAAATATTCAATATACAAGTTAAAAATGTAGTGTAAACCCATTTGTAATATATGTATTTAAAAACCCTGAAAATATTTTTTTCAAGTTAACCTAGATATATAATTATTGATTATAATTCAAACACGAATATTTTTATCAAGCAATTTAACAGATATTTAAGCATATAATACTTTTTATTTTATTTACGATTGGTCCTATTTTATAGTATTTAATATTAATTTTTATAAAATCTCAGAAGCTACTGACATTTCCTCGAATAGTGACAGTATTCTTTCTTAATAAAATATCAAGAAATTATGATAAAATATTGCGAAAATGCTAAATAAATAAAAAAATATTTTGGTCCTATATAAATTCTAATAACAAATCGCAACAAAATCGAAAAACTAACTAGCTTATGAAAAAATAAATTTATATCTATTATTAATTTTTTTGCAAACAATGTTTTAATATAATATAAGCTTAGGTTAGTTTTCTTCTAATTTTAATATTATTACTCTTTGTTATCCCGTTATTACATTTTATTACATATACAGCTTTCAACACAACGATCCATTTATTGTTTGAATATTATTTGCTTTTAAAATACCATATATGCAATATTGACCTCTTTATCCTCTAAAATTTTTTTTATGTGTTTGTAAAAGACGCAGCTTTAGTAATAAGCTTAGTAAAGTTATCTCTCGAGATTTAGAGAAACTATCAGTGTAAACATTAAAACATATTTAATAGAAAAACAAGACCTATTTTCTATCTTTTACGAAGATTTGCTATATAACCTTCTGTTACAAATATTTTCAATGACTCGAGACTAAATATTTTTGAAGCAGAATTCAAAGAAGAATTTGTGGTCAAAATATTTTTTATATAATTTTTTTATAGTTGTAGCAACTGTCTATAAGGAATAAGAGTTTAATGTTAAGTTTTCACTTATATAAATCATTATTTATAATTGCCCTAATTTATGATACGTGTGTAATTAATTAATTAATTAAATGTAATTGTGTAATTATATTATCTTTAAACTTATCCAAGCTATTCTCAAAATAAATACATATATTTATATGTGCATATGTGCATGCACAATAAAAAAACACGTAATTTTATACATATGTATAATGTATAATTTAAGTCAAAGTTATTTTTTATTTGCTCTAATTTATAATACGTGTATTTTTATTATAAAATTTGTTTATTAAAACTCTTTAAACTGATTCAAGTTACTCCTAAAATACATATATGTACATATATAAAAAAATATTTTTTACTTATAAATTATAAGTAATTTTTTTTCGTATTAATTGTTTTAATTTATGATACGTGTATTTTATTAGATAATAGGTAAATAACACATTTTAAAATTATAAATTAAGTTATAATAAAAATAATAAACTTATCTACGTAACTTTTTACAAATAGAATTTAAGTCAACGTTATTTGTTATAATTGCTTTAACCCTTTGAGTAGTGAGTTAATTAATACACATTTCTTATTTTGTTCGTATACACCTGGGAGTGAGTTAATTTTATGTATTATTTATGTTGTTATATTATATTGATTTTATAGTAAATTATAAAGAAAATCAAAGATTCCCGATATTTTATTGCTTAGATTTTTTTATAAGTGTGTTTTATTAGTTTATTTTTACACTTTTCTATTATTATATATCTAAAGTTTATTTAATATATTTTTTTGTAGCAATTCAGAGACTTTTTATAAAATATATATAAAATATTTTTGTTATGTTCAATTATGTCGTACTCTTTAATTTACATTAAATCTAACTAAAAAAATATTATATAAATATAATGTTTATTATTTATTATATATGTAAATATATATCTATCTGGGGTACCCCAATACAATGAAATATCGACCGCCGTACATGTACGGCGATACCGCTCAAAGGGTTAATATGTGATACTTGTATTTTATTAGAAAATAGTATAATTTTAGCAATGATCCAAGTTTCTTTATATCTGTATCTACATTATAAAAAAAATGAAAAAAAACTATAGATTTTAAGTCAAAGTTCATAATTGCCATAATTTAAAATACGCGTATTTTATTATAAAATTAGCATGCATTTTGCTATAAAAATACATATATTTTTAAGTACATAAATGTATCTTTTTTAAAAACAAAAAATACAATTCAAAGTTATTCTTTATAATTTCTCTAATTTATAATTGGTATTTTTAATTAGAAAATATGTAAATATTAACCCATAAAACTGATTTAAGCTACTATATAAATATACATATATTTATGTAATTATGTATCAATTTTTTACGTTTAGAATTTAGGATATATTTTTTTTTCAAAATTGCATTAATTAATGATAATGTGTGCTTTATTACAAATAGCTGATCTATGCTACTACCCAAATATATATAATTTATTTATATGTACATATATTTACATTAATATTTTTTTTTATAACCTTTAAATTTAAGGTGAAATTTATTCTTTAAAATAGCCCTATTTTATGATATCGTATATTTCATTTAAATGAGGTTAATAATAACTCTTTTAAACCCAATCACTATTTAAGACTAAATTACTTTGTGACACCAAATTTTAATTTAAATACATAAAACGAAAAAAGTATAATTGAAAACAAATTTAAATTTATAAAATATGACGCAACTTATTTTATGATTGTTTAAGTCATCTTCTCAAAATAATATATTATTGTTATTGAAAATATAACATCAGGGGGTAAAAATGTAAATAAAAATAAAAATTTAATTCAATGATATAATTGATTAGTTCAATATTTTTTTTATAAAACATTTTTTGTATTCGTGTTATTTATTATAACCAATATTTTAAATAATAATTTTCATTTAGTCGTTTTACTAAATAAATAAATTTTTGCTAAAATCATTACGTGCGTGTCGAAAGTTAGTTATAGGACAAAATGCTCATAGGCGACCTTAAACGAAAGTAAAAACTGACGTTTGTATGAAAACTATGAACAGCGCTTCTCAAACATTAGCTCATCATTACGCAAAAATAGGGGTCATCAGCTACGCAAAAATCTCAATGTCATCGAAATCACGAGCGCTCAGGGAAATTGATCACGGTGCTCAATTTGGAGCTTGATCGCACAATTACTTAATCGGCACGACGATGATTCTTCATATATTTTTTACTCATTATCGCATTTTTCCTGGCAAGGCCGCTATTCGAGATAATTTAATTAAGCAAACAAAATGGCTTATTAGCGAGTCAGTTACCATTAAAATTGATAACAAACAGTTTTATTGCAATTTATCATATAAAATTTGGGGTTGAAATGGTGAAATACAATTCTTGGAAGATTCGTGAAGAAGAATGTATTTTTACTGTTTGATTTAACTGACGCGTTTGATTTAACCTTAGTCATCATCACCAGGATGTTACTGCGATTTTTATTTTTTAAAGATGATTTCATCGGCTGTGATAACAGGTAAATAACATACCTTATTTAATATTATTCATTAAATATAAATAGAGATTGTGAAATATAGCACAAATATTGAAGGAATAATTTCGTTCTAAATCTATAACGTGCACAGATATTATGAAATGCGAATTAATACTTATTTTTGTACTCGTTAGCTTAAAAAAAAATTAGGATGGCATCGAATTACTAAAAAATAGTTATCGAATTTTTTACTTCCTGTTTTATGTAATGTAAGCAACAATTATGTTTCAGAGAAAAATATTCTACTGATTATTCTGTGGTCAAAAAAAAACACGGATTGTTGGAGCTTTTTGCACAAATAGTATCAATTAAGAATTCTAAATAAACCGTTAAATAAATTTGAAATATGTATTAAAAAGATAATTATATAAATGTTGTATTAAAAGTATATTATTAAGCGAACGTAAATAAATGTATAATACATATATTTGTAAACAAATTATGGTATTGTATATAAAAGTTGTTAAAGGACACTGTATTCAAACGTATTGTATAATTATTAACTAAAACTATTTATATTAAATAGTACTAAAATAGCTGTAAACAATACTAACTATCATCTTTAGAAATACAACTTTTAAAGATCGCTGTCATTATAAAACAAGGTTTATTATTTCTAGAATAATCTACAGAAATGATAACGTAGCAGATTTTATAAATTATTTAACTAAATATCTAATTTATTTATATTTTAATTTTTTTAGTTAATATTAATTAAGAAATATATAAAAAAATCTGTAAATTGTTATATAGTTTTAAATAATATGTAGATGCATATTTAACATTTTTATGAATAATGGGTATCGTTCATGGTCGACGATTTTTGAACGCGAAAATGATGATAATATGGCATTTTCACGGAGAATTACCACGAAAATGACATCAGTTTTAGGCTTTTTATTTCTGAAATGTTTCTGCTTTTTTCCCAAATCCAATTATCTTCCGCAGACGGTCGTTTACCCTCCGAGTTATGACTCCAAGTCCTTTTCTCACCGCTCGAGCTCGACCGTATCGTGTAGCTCGATTCGAAGAATCATATTCGAGGAAAATGAACATGTGATCATATTATATTATTGCTTTCTGTGAATTGAAAAAAAGTCGTGATTATCAAAAACACCCGGCTTTGCAAACGAACAAAAAAATAGGACGATAAATTTAGACTTAAGAACATATGTATTTACGTATAATGAGTGCAAGAGTAATGTCACGTTAACCGCCTTGCTTAAGTCATTTCTTAGAAATATAATTATGCGTTAGAGAAGGGAAACGACGGAAGCTTAAGATGTCGGATTCTAAAATAGTTTATATCCCTCTTCAATGAGATTTTATGGCCATTTTTCAGACTAAGATAGAATATTAATGACTGAATGACACCGTAGTCATTTACTGTCGCTTGGGTGAATGAAATGTTTATAAATACAATCCTTAATTTATCTCTGGTTTCTTTGATTTTTAAATAACACGTAGTAGTATATATATTATTTTATATATAGGGTTCCCACCCATAAGAAAATACGACAAAAAAATAATAAAACATAGTGTTTTTTTTAAATCTGTCGTAAGTCGTGAATATCATGCCAGTAATAGTGTAAAAGATTTGGTTATGCCTTTAAAACTAAGATCGAATTATTGTATATTTTTAAGTTGAAAATGAGGCAAAAAGTTCAATTAGAATTATTTTTTTATCGGCAGTGTTCCGGCTTTTACATGATCAGAAAATTGGGACAATATCAACAATTCTTGGTGGTTCAGGAGGTAGAAATATCCCTACTTTTATCTTTTAATATCTTATAAGACAGTTATATATGTTGTCAGGTGCATTGAATCCGATATTTACGTAAAGCTGGCAATATTGGGATTTATAAGTTTCGCTACCAGTTCGGAGTAATGGTTTTAGTTGGTCTTATGTGTATGTTTGCGAAAGTTTGATTATCTTAAAAGCTATTATACATTTTATCGTTATTTATGACATTCATAATAGATCTTATTTTGGTTTTAATTGACAATACATAGCTGGTTTATTATCCATAAAATTATTTTTCTAAGAAAAAAAACAATAAAAATGTGTTTAAAAATAAATGCAATGACTCGTTTGTGAGTAAAATCTATGTAATGTTCATCTACAAATTTTAAACTACGTTAACTGTGTATATATATATATATATATATATATATATATATATTAAATAAAATCTACTAATCTCAAGAATCAGTGATAACGACAAGTCAAAACTTAAATTTAAATACAAACATAAAATGTTTAAGCACATATTGCTTTGATGCCATTAAATCTATCATATAGCTTCAACAATTGTTAACAATAAAAATTGTGCATTAATTTTGTATATGCTATTTTATTTATTTATATGTTTAAAATACATTTTATTACTATAACTGTATGCAGTCATAAACTTCGCCATAAAAAACTGAAAGTATTTTTTTTTAATTGTCGAAAATTAAGCTTTGACGAGATTGGTCTGAATCAGAGCTAAACATCAACGAGATTGGATCTAAATCAACTTTCTCTCCCATTCGCATAAGTTCAAATGATCACATCACGTGATATTTAAAAGTTGTATAATTAATATTTTTACTCCTTCATGTAGCGTAGAACTACAATTATATTTTAATTAAAAAAGGATCAGATATTGATGAAATCGATTAAAGCTTCTCGAGATTTACTGCTCATAAAAACAATTTTTGCAATGCCTATTATCACACCGTTGCCGTGCCCATGTAACGCGCAAAACTATTATAATATTCTATTATTATATCTAGTGGATATATCGACCCTTCTGAATACATAAATGCATGAGGTGAAAAGCAAAGCCGCTGTATGTGATCAATCAGCTTCACTGGATGCTGCAGTGCATCTCCCGGGCTTTATCTCACGAGCGATCTACGGGAAGAAGATCTATGCTGTGCGCGCATGCTCTCCATTAACTTTAATAAAATATTTCACTTGAACACCTTCGCGCGACAGTCATCTCAACGTGATTAAAGAGTTTAATCGAAACGATAACGCCCCGAGCAAACAAATTTCTTCGCAGCTTACTGCTCTAGAACGTCTGCTGCTGGAGGCAGGGGTAAGTAACAGTATTTTTTTAATAAATAAATAAAATAAATTTGTTTTTTCATAATTAGATTTTGACACAACGTATAAGATTACAACAATATTTTTATACAAATTTAATTTAATGTGAGTAAAACTCTTCTATAATATAGTATATATCCTTTTCGCATAATGTATCTTAAAGTAGAATTTAAAAATTAATAAAAACGTAAATAATGTAAGCAAGTTTATGGGTCGAGCATAATGATGATGTTTATTTAATATATGAGTTATACACTATACACGGTAATCTGAATTTAATAAAAATGCAAAATCTTCTAAGCAATCTGCAGAACAGCCGTTCACCGTTCTTGATGTGTACATGTGTTGTAATAATATATAACTTACAATATTATATTTTAATAAAAAAAAGGTTACTTAAACCTGTCGGATTTGCGCCAACCCTGGCGCTGAATAACAGGGTAATATTTCACGGTGTTGTTTGTGTCGATACGTATCTACGTGAAGATGATCGTCTCTCGTATTTAAGTATGCTATAGTAGTTGTGTGTCCAAACAGTATTATTATAAGTAATAGATTCTTTTTTATTTATCGTCACATTTGGAAATATTGGATTATCGGTAAAATACATGAAATAACAATAAATAAGAATTATTCCGACGTTTTTATATTGCAACGCGCGCACTATTGCAACATATTATACATAGTATAATCGGGCAGTTTCATCAAAAGTGCACTTATCCCGGTGTATGTGTAATAAAATAAGCATTAATGAACAAAGAAATACCTGGAGTAATTATTGAAAATTTATACCGTAATATATTTCATATTAAACTATCAATGGTATTGGAAGATCTGCTTTAAGTAATTATAAGCTTTTATATAAATTATTAATATTATTATTGCGTAATGAAAACCAGATTAATAATTTTAATGGCTTAAGAGCATCTTTTGATATCTATAATAATTTCAATATCAGATTAAATTAAGTGTATTCACATATCACTTCATTAGTAGAGAAATTATGTATAAAATTATATGACTATTTCATACATTATATTTGTCAATATTAATGATTTTATATTTTACTATACCTTATATACTTTATATTAAGTTTTATTTATTATATTAACAAGACGTTAATTTAAAGAAAAAACAAATAATATTTTGATGGTGTGATTTTGCAGTTAAAATATACACCGAAAAGTTGGTAACAGTTTATTTTATTAAACATCTATAAAAACCACATATATAATATATAAAAATTATCAGATGGTGCAGTTAAAAAAGGAGTCTTTACTGGAGTGTCGAGTTTAATTGTTATCGGCTGTGATAGTTTTAAACCAAGTGTCATAAAATGGACTACTACTGTTAAAGCTGTTTGTAATCTTCGTCACATGCTTCGTAAAACAGATTATCGTATTGAGCTTTATAGAGCTATTAATGGGAGGGACACGTATATACTAACCATTACATTAAGTTATTATATTATGTATTTGGTTATAAAAATATAAATTTGTTCTTTGTTAATTAACACTTGCACTACATTGTGTATTTAAAAACATATATTTTTTATATGTAATATATATAATTTTGCTTTTAATAAAATATATTTGATAAACATATTATTGTTTACGAACATAATTCGTATATCAAAGCGGAACTCGTTCTAAAAACTAAAAATATTTATAAAGCTCTGTTTTATCGCAGTTAAAAACTTATTGCAGCAGGTAACGTTCGGAAATATAAAGCTTCTAAAAATCGACAGCATACGCTTTAGATTATTTAGTATCAGAATTCACTGCCTTTTAGTACTTTAAAACACTATATTTGCAACTTTTTTTAAGCTGTCACTGCTTACATTCCCGTAGCGAGAGAGAAAGAAAGAATAATCATTAGTCAGTTGAGGAGAAAGTGACGCAATACGTACTGCTCGTATTGCAAGACATCGCTCGTTTATCAAGTCAAATGTATTTAGAAAATTGCGAAACAATCGTTAACCAACAATCAGAGATTTCACTATAGATATTTATCTTACGTAAAGTATAAAAATAATAAGTTACTGTTATTTAAATATAAATATAATTTAATATGGAAGAATCTTATGGAATAATCGAAATTGACATAGTAAGTGCAAGCCGATGAATCGCTGCAAATTGCCTCGCGCTAATTTGATTTCCAGGCCAATTATTAGTGTGCACCAGACGCCCTAAGTAAAGTTACACCAAAGTGAATTAGCAGAAAAGTGTAATAGCTTAGAGAGTCCATGCACGCGAACTGCTACGATTCAGGTGCTACGCGAAACGACCGTAATTATATTTAAAACAACCATTAACAATGTCGTTCTTGCGCAGACAAAAAATGTATAATCTTGTAAGAACACTGATGCCCTTTTTCCCATAAATTTTTAACCAATAATGCTTCCAGATCTTTGGCACGTACGCACTCGAGAGATCGATACGTTTATGGATGCAGTCCTAAGCCTTATTTAATGCGGTGATACATCTTTGTTTGTATGTGGTAAATTAATCGTTGTTTTGTGGCGGTGCATGGTATGTGTTATTATTACGAACATTTTTGGGGTAAAACCTCAGAATTTTAATCGATTTTTAAGGAAAAATTGTAGCGAAAAACATACCCACAGGTGTACGCGAGCTCACGAAGAATTTATTATAGTATTGATTTATAAAATAATTTTAATATCTATGAAAAAATATTATATAATGAACCTGTTGGTTAGATTTTTCTTAAATATTAGAATTACATATAAAAAATCTACCAGGATGTATTCAGTTGCATTATGCAAATCATCATTACGTATATTGACCCGATGAATAATTCATAACAATTTGAGCTTAGAATTACGTAAGCATAATATAGTCAACTTATCAGAAATATTCTTGTCCTTACTCGTCGGGAACATAAATTAAAGATCAAGTCCTCTTTCTTGTGGTCGACGATCGTTCTTGGCTACCACGAACCGACGATGATCTTAGGATGAGCAATGGGATTGGCATTTATCTCGCGGTCTTGCCCGTCCTTCACCCTGCCATCGGCCTTGGCGAGAGTTGGCTACGAAGGAGTGAGAGAAGTGAAGGAGATATATAAAAAAATAGCATCCACGGTTCATGGAAAGTGGAAGGATTCGTCATTCGACTACGGTAAAAACAGGTTGAGACTTAACGCGTCGCTATGATATAATAAAATATATACTATATATGAGATAACGAGCAAGCCTATTACGAACCGAACCAAGATGCGCGATATACGTTTTATAATTGGATGATGAACGAAATATACTATAAAAAATCAACATCTTGTATAAATTTAGCGCATATATCACGCACTGTGATATTATTGGTTAAACGACGTCTCTTATTAGCTGCCAATATTATATTGGATTTTTTTGTTAATTTTAAACCATTTCAATGATTTAGTAAATTAGATGAAAATTTATTTAATATAATCGTGCTACAGTATTGCTTAATAATTATACAATATATAAAAAGTCTATTATAATACAAAATTTACATTCTGCGATTAATTTAGTCAAAACATAATTTTACAAACGTAAAGATATGGCATTTGAGATAAAATCATAGTTTTCATTTGTAAATATTAACTCCGACAAAGAAACAAAATCAACGCCAGCGTTTTGGCTGTTTGGTAAGTCATTAATCTAAAGCAGTGAACGTCACAGCGTCCACTTTTTATTCAAAACACACAGACGCTGAACTATCACAATCATACTGTAGGAATTGACAACCAGCTACTGCGATATTACAAATATATATTATTATTTATTTATTTTGTGTGAAATGGACTGAATTATTATTTTTATAGCCGGATGTGACACAGACGAAAAACATTGAAATAAGCATTGGCGTTTCAACAAGAACAAGCGAGACAACGAATATTCTTACGCGAATGTATCGCTTCTCCTTCGCATATACGTAAACAATGCATTCATAAAAATAATGCCGATGCACTATTGCAGTACGAATTTTTACTGTCTTTGAATTCGGTACTCTCACAATGTATATATAATTAATTGTATTTTAATATATGTAAATTTTCTATGTAAATATATTTTCTATAAATGTAAATTTATATCTAGTATGTGTATGTAATTTGTATCACTATATATAATACATTTTTAATATATTTTTGTTATGTTTTTAATTGCATTTTTTTTACGTAAGTTAAACTCGGCAAAGTATGCCGATACGCTGCAGTTATTGTAGCGCAGGCAGAAACAAAACAACACACAATCGTATTTTCGCGCGACGTATACGACTTTATTTTTGTGACTCGATTCTAGTACGCGTGAATGTATGTGTGTAATAATTGGAAGCTGTGACGTACACTGATCTAAAGAGTATGATTGTTGCAATTAGGGTCTGTTTTTGAAAACTAGGTCTAAAAACAGTTTTTTCTGATCCATTTGTGATTTCGAAAACTGGTTTTTAATTTTTAAATACTAATTAATTACTTTATTCAAATTAATTATAATTTTAAGTAATAAAAAAATCATAGAAAATTTGCTTTAATTAAAAAAAATATATGAATTAAACACGTCTTAATTTACTTGTAATTTTTTTTTGCTGAAAAACCACTAGAATTTTACAGAAGAGGAATTTAAAAAATACATGTTGAAAAACAGTAGATATGATTTTTTGAAAATAATTAATTTTTAGTATATCAAATAAAAACTGTTACAATGAGATTATTATTTTTTTAAATAATATAGTCTACTTCTATGTTTTTTTGCTTTAATTCAAGCACGAGGCTACAGTTAAGTTATTATTTACATATAATTTTAAATATAGTTTTTTTCTTATTATTTTTTAAGAATATTTTTAGGAGTATTTTATAAAACATATGGTAGCAAATTATGGTATGATTTATGTGTTAGGTTTTAATATTATTGAAGCAAAGTTTAAATTCTCTAAAATACAAATAAATGTTAAATTACACTACCATTAAAAAATGTGATATTTAAAGTTTTACATGCTTCCGTAAACAATTAATAGAAAGATACTTGCTCTATGTTTTAAAAAATTGCTTGCTCTAAAATGTTTTTAATTAATATTTTAATTAAAACAAATTAAGCGATCATTGAATGTACGAAAAAACTACAAACAATGATGAATAAATATTGTATTGTACTTATACTACAGTTAGAATCTTAATCGTTCAAATAAATTTCAATTATGTATATTTTACTAGTTAAACATTGTCGTTTGCTAATTGGCATTGATGGATTAAACTTGTTATTTTTTATCAAAAATTTCTTCTGCGGGCTCTTTAGTTCTTGTTTAATAAATTGTGAGCATTTTTTAAGATTCTAAAAAATACGCAGTGTTAATTGTGACATAAAAGGAAATCACGATTTGTTTTTGTAGAAAAAAAAATAAACGATGCACACCTTGAGCGCTTAATTACGGTTACGGTATTTTTAAAATCGATATTTCGGTTTTAATGGTTTTCACGAAAAGGTCGGGCGCTCGGTTCGTGAACTTATAGCACTGAGTTTTAATTGACTTAAACGTATGCGTCGGATGAAAAAAATAATGTGTATATGTCAATGTCAAAAGTATGATGATTAATCTATAGTTTACATAGTACCTTAATCATTCGTGTAAACATTAACGCATGTGTTGATTTTAATCTGACACTTTTCGCATACGTTGTTTGACACACAATGGAATATTGTTTACTGTTGATTGCAATTTACGACTAGATTCTTAAATTGTTTAATACACACAGAACCGTTATTACAACGTACGAAATAGTTGTTGATTTTGATCTATGAATACTAAAAGTAAAATAGACACTAGTGTAATAAACGTTATATGTAGTTACATGCATTTTGAAATAAAAACATTTTTATTATTAATAAATAAACAAGTACACAAATATTTAGAATATATAAATAGCATTTTTTAATACATTAATGTCACATAATTTTAAATATATAATAGTTTAAACATCAAGTTATATAATATTAGGTAATATCAAAGCTAATGTTATATATTTGCGCATTTTATTTTGTTATTTTGCGTGTCGTTGATGACTATTCTCAGCTTAAAAGTTAAGGCGCAAGGTTTCGAAGAAGATTTCAGTTATTCTAGTTAAATACTTAAAAACTCTAGTTTCCAGCTTTATTGATAAACTTAATAGACCCGAAATAAAATAATTGATATCGCTACAAGCAATCTGCGACTCAGATAAATATCGATATTATCAGTGTCCTGACAGACAATATGGTAAGGGATGATATATGATAATTTTTCTATTAACGTAATTTTTTTTTAAGTAATTTAAAATGATTGATACAATCAAAAACTTATATGATTTAAAAAAAATAGTTTATAGCATGACACAGTATGGTGATCAGTTTTAAATTAAGCTTAGATATATAAGATTTTTTACTATTTTCATTATAATATCAGAATTAAATTGTATTATCTTAACATATTATCAGCAATAACTACGTATAAAATATTCTGGGATGAACAAAGGATGGACGCGTTACTTTTTTTATTATTCAGCAATCAAGATCTCCATGAGGTCATCGATGTCTACTCATGCGTTTATACACATTTTTTACATCCAAGAAAGGATCATTCTAAGCGATATGTGCAATACGATTATAATATTCTCATTTTTTCTTATTGTCCAATAACTGATTAGCTCACGGGTTCGATGTATTTTTTTGTCGACTAGACGCGGGTTCAAATGCGAGGTTATTTATTATGATTGAGTTAGATAATATGCCTTCAATTAGGTGATCATTTGAGATGTGAAATTTGCAAATGATTATTACGGGTGTCGAATATTGGAGGGAACGAGTTCTGAAAATCAGCTTCAGGCACAAAATTCCGAATAGACTTTATTTTATTTTTTGTCAGCGTTAACTTATGTGAATCCAGTAGTAAATTGCGATTTATGGCTTTGGATTCGCGACCCGCGGCGGCATTTTTTTAAACGGCACGCGATTTGATGTTCGAACATTAGCGAAATATTAAATGATTTTTTACGACGATGCCATATGTGTATACATATTTTATAACTGTATTATTATTCTACAGGTTGTCTTTGGTCGATAAGATCGAATTTTTCACGTTAGAAACTTGACACCGCTATTTTATTGTAAACAATTAAAAAATTAACAAGAATTCTCGAAAATACAAAAGCAATTAAAGTGTCGATTGTTATGATATCATAACACGCATGAAATACGGAAAAGATGTGGTGCTAAGTTTTAAGATAGCGTCATCGCAAGGAATGGAAATTGCAAACTTTAATTGTAAGCTTTAAAGTTCAAGAATGTAGATTTAATACAATTCTATCGAGAATTTTTTAATTTATCGGCCCGATTCATACATAAATATATTTTTTCTTTACAGACCTTAATGTCAGCAAATGTTTGTATGGAAGAGTGCTTCGTGACGACGCTTTAAATGTATGTTTATCGAATACCAGTAGGAACCTTCAAAACACACAAGATTATTGTGTTTGAATTGATTTTTGATAAGCGATTAAATTCATTTTTTCTTTTAATTTGTATACACTGTTGTTCGATCGTGAAGTACCATTGGCACGAATGGTACAAGTACTATCACGACTGTGTAATAAAAATGCTCGACGATTTTGTATTAAGATGTATTTTTGCTGTCAAATATATTACACGAACAAATATACGCTTATTACAATACACAACTATAATGCATGAAAACTATAACTGTTTTTATTACATATATTAAAATAGTATTAGTATTTTATAATGAAATCACATATTTTTATTTGGTAGTGCTTAAAAATATTCAACCTTATCAGTAATAAAAATAATAAGAAATTTTATATGATAATATACATATATTTTCAAAGATAATTTTTTATTAAAAGCATTATTGTCTTTGTGTTTATGTAACTAATAAATCAATATATTATTTTAACAATATAAAAATTCGTATTTCGATAGTTAAATTAAATAAATAGCAAATCTAATTCACGTAATATAAATATAAAATCATCACATATAATATTTACAATCTATAATGAACGTAAAAATGTAATAATTTAAATTAAAGCTCCAGGAAAAGTTTCTGTAATAATAATTGGATAAATATTCACAATACAATTTTCCTCATCAGGTATCACAGAAACTTTTTGGATGTATAAAATATGTAGTATAAATCCGTACTGTATAATTGTCTTCTCAGAAAGAAGAGTTATATAAATCTGCCATTAAATTTAAGCTCCAACTTGGTTTATATTTTGTATGCTCATAAAATAGCAATGTTTTTTTAATGAAATATCAAAGTAACGAGTATTGTTTCGACCCATTATAGCATGGTCCATTTTTTCTACGATCTACGGTTGAAACGTTTTGTTTTTGCGAATTCCTTCACGTAAAGATCTTTTGTTACGGAGCGAACAAAGAAATTGAAGTATGTTTGCAAAGTTTCCTTGTATTTTAAAATTTTATATATTTACTTTAAAAAAATGTATCGCGAAGGGAATGGATATAAAATAAATAGCAATAATTTATAAAATAAATATCATGTTATTATGAAACATCTTTGAGTCACTTCATTAAATATTCCATGATTATTCTGAATCAAATTATTAAAATATTTAATCTTAAACTGAGTGAGCGTTGACCTTATTAAGAATTATGCTAATTTGTAACAGTGAGTCATTTATACTATTATAATTATTAAGATTGCATTGCAAGGATTGACAAATTCCTGAATAAACGTAGTAGCAATAATTCTAATTTATTTAATTCGGAAATATGCATACGGACAAGAAGCATGTTTCATTGCCAATGAGCTTGACTTTTCTCTTATGCAATATATTGATGCTCATTTCCGCTTCTAAGCCCATTATAAATTATAGTGTTTGAAATCAGCCCACGCGTTTTAAGGAAAATGCGTGGGTGATCGACTCGATGTGACTAGATCGTAAATAGTTTTACTGTAGTGTTTTCTATTTTATAAACGCATACGTTCACATGTATGCAAATATAAAGCGAAAATATTTAAAAAAATAAAATAAAATATTTAAAAAAATAAAATAAAATATTTAAGTAAACATATTTTTTATTTCGATCAAAATTTTTCAAGGATTAATTTTATGTTTTGAATTTTTTTATAAAAATCTTATATCTATGTAATGAAATTTCAGGTTTTGAGGTTAAGGTGTGAGAATTTTGAGCAAAAATATATGCTTAAAAAGTTGGAAATATATTGAAAGTGAAACTCTTTTAGTGAGCTTTTTTTGGCGATAGGTCAGGGGGGGGGGAAGAAAACAAAATTTTCTTTATTTGATAAACATATTATGTATTTTTTTTTTTTTTAATTTTTATTCTACTCTCCTTAAAAAAGTTATCAATAACAGCATCATATATTATATTGTCTTATAATTTGTATAAGTTTTTTTCGATTGATAATAATGCAAGAGCTGATGATCTATTCTTACTTTGACTATTTCTAGTGAATGTATTTTTTCTTTTAAATGTAAAAAATTATCTCTCTACAGAAGCACTTGTCGCCGGTATGGTAAAAATAATTTTATTGAATTGAATACTTCTGTTAAAATATATTTAAATCCATTTTTAATTATCACATTATTAATGCAATTTATTTATTTATTTATTAAAATTATAACCATCGTGACCTGACAGGCAAACCCAATGCGTCACGATAGTCAAAAGTACTAATACATCATAATACATACGAACTGAACCAAAACTCCATAAGTGCAAGAGAAAATGTCAATATTACTATGGACAGAATTGAGCAGATAAATAGTCTTGGCCAGAGAAGAGTTGGCAAGTGCTCCAGTTCTACACTTAACAGGCAAGAATAGTGGACGCGACCGAGAACTATATCCACCTTCAGGAGCCCACATTTGAAGCTGCTCGAGCACTGAAGGATTGTCTACGATGCCCTTGAGCAATTTCCAGAAGTGTTTAATTACATAAACACTTCTGCGAGTCGACAAAGAAACGTATCCCAGGGCTCCCAAAATAAAAGCACTGGGAAACAAGAACGGATAATACTCGTATTCCTTTAAGTATAAATATCGAAGAAATTTACGTTGTACTTTTTCCAGCTTCAATTTATTACATTGATTCATTACGACTGGGATCCAAATGATGGAGCTAGTTTCTAGTATGCTGCGGACTAGAGTATCATAAAGAGTGCGCAATACTAAAGTATTCCTGAAGTAACGCGCATTTCTCAAGATAAAACCGAGCATTTTTAAGGATTTGCTATGAGTCTCTGCAATGTGCTGGATAAATTTCCAACGTTCTTCGAAAGTCACTCCTAAATCCTTAGTTGAAGAAAACCTTTCCAGAAAATATCCGCCTAGATGGTGTGAATATTTTGCCGACGTTAATGATCTTGAAAATTAAATTGTGTGACATTTCTTTACACTGAAAGGCAATTGGTTATAGCAAGCCCATTTCCATATAGAGTTGAGATCCTCCTGTAGGTCGAGGGAATCAGAAATCGAATGCATTTTCTTGTAAATTTTCAAGTCATCTGCATATAATAAAAAATCTGAATGCTCCATTGCTGTTTCTATGTCATTATGACGAATATATAAAAATAAGTTCAGTTTTCAACTTCATAAGATTAAAAAAAGTTCCATACGAGCGTTGAAGTGATATAAAAAACGGTTCTGGATAATTATTTTCGTCAGGATGTAAAGTGTATGAGAGATTTCACACCTGCCCGGCTATTGTTATTGGTAGCCGGCAGCTCCCACTGCGAGACATGTAGGCCGAAAAAAATATTTAAAAAATTGACCACACGCCACTTATAGGTACAATGTTCTCATAGATGTACTTATTTTATTACACTTATCTACCCTAAAATTATCTCTATTTTTATTAATAAATCTATGCACATTTTTATTTTTTTATTAAATATTTATTAACATATGCTTTATTTTATTATACTAAAACATTCTTCTAAGATATTTTTAAATCATATATCTACAACTTGTAATATAATATTGTTGCACAATAATTAAAGTGAGACAATATAAAAGTATCGTAGAATGTTTTTTTTTTAATATACTCTTAACATATTATACTAGATAATATGATATACCTGTTTTTCAACTATTTTTTTTTTATGATTAATAATTTTTTAATTTTAATTTTTGATCAATAATTTTTTTAACAGGTTACATAAATGCGTTACGATGGTCAAAAAATAATATATAAAAATTATTACAATGCACAAAAAAATAATACAAATAAGATAAAAAGTAATACACAAATTTTAATGCATAGTAAAAAAGAAAAAAATACTAATATTAAAGTTAAATAAAAAATCGAGCAATGCGCCATAGGTGAGTCGACCAGATTCATCACAAATGTCATTTACGTGTAAAGATAACCTCTACATGCTCTTTAAAATTATTCTGAGATCTTCAACGGAAGTTTTTCAGCCGAAATAAGTAAGAATAATCTAATTGCGAACGGGATCGAAAAAATACATAGTACGTGTATATTTATTCTTATTTTGTTTAAGTACGCAATTCTTAAAACTTTTTCTATTTTACTTAATTTACGTTGATAAAGTTATTGAGTACTTCTAAAGCTCTATCATAATTGCCGAATAAATGAGTATGTAATAATATACATAATGATGTACGTATAATACTATTACATAATAATTTTGCTTATTATGTAGAGGAAACGAAACATCATACAGTAAAAAGTGTATCGAGAACTAAGTAATTCGGCAGGGTTGAACACTTTGAAATTAGAATCGTTATGGCATTTCGTAACAGACGCAGTCAATGTGAATCACTAATGCGAAGATTCCGGCCCTGTAGCGGGCGCTGACTGCGCAAAGAACTGGCCTGAGGTGGAGTGGCACCAAAACAATGATTAAGGTGTCTAATGGTGAATTTTATAACCGTGCGAGCGTTTTGATTGGACGATGAGGCTCTAGGGGCAATGGCAGTCCTTGGACGTCCTTGCTTCTCCTCACGGCCGACCTCGACATCGTCTAACCATAATATAAAACACCTCTTACACGTTCAGTGATTCACTTTATTTTACATTTAATTCAAGACATTTACTAGTATAACTATAATATGATGTAATGATTACAGTCAATAGGATAATTGGATATTATAAATATATTACTTATAACATTAAAACGTCGAGGGAGAAAGGTGCAAAGTATATTAATATTGTACCATTTAAGTTGGGTGTTGTCGTAGTCACAGATTATTTACATAAATCAGCAGGTTAATGTGTTAGATTTTTTACAGTATTTTTTACATGGTAATGGCTGTGCTTGTTGATTGTTAGGATTAATAGTCTACTCTGAAGTTTTTTAAAGTAATTATAAAAATATGTGTATATTATTTTTATCGATTTTTATTTAGGACCACTTAAAGCTTAAATTGTTGATGCTACTTCTCTAGGTTAAAAACTTGCATTTAATTAGTGATCCAGTATGTCAGTTATATATTATTAATAAGTTTAATATATACAATTAGTACATATTAACCAAAAGCATCTATAGTATTGTGCAAAAAATTCATCACCTTTGAAATAATATTTCTTATACAATTAATATTTGATATGTTGTACTTTTTCTAAATTCATTAACTGTTGATGAGCTTAGAAAAAATAAAGAAAATAAATTAAATGACAAAACTGTATCATTTGTGCAGTGTGTTATACTATTTAAATATATTTTTTAATTAAAAAATACTTTTAAATAGTATAAAACCACCCTTTTTTTTAAATTTGTAACATCTTCTTTAGCCATAAAAAAAAATAAACTGCATATACAGAAAGATATTGAATTAATCAAGAAATAGTTCTCGTTGAGTTATGTAATCGATTTTTTTAATTATTACCTGAACATATTCTATCCGTATAATCGATGATATATTATTATGTTTTTCCTTATATTCTGAAATATTATAATAAAATATTTTTTCCCATGTTCATTGCTTTGATGAAAGTGTTAAAAATTTAATATTTGACTATGTGCTTTCACGTCGATACATTCCATTCCGGAATATAAAAAGCAACCCCATAAAATTCTACTCTTTGGATTTCGCAGAGTTAATTCATTTAAGTATTTTTAAAAATAATATTAAAAAACAAGATTTAGCGCAGCTCTGTGGAAAGCCAACATAATTTTTTTTTAATCTGTCGATTTTCCACGTAGAGTGGTTTCTTCTTATCTTATTATTACTGTAGATTTTAATTATAATTCATTTATTTGTATATAATTACCAAAGCAAAGATAGGTCCGATTAAAGTAGAAAATCGTAAACAATTGTTAGTCATTAAAATACTTTCGACCTTTAAAAGACTTGCAAGAAATTATGCATATTTTCAAACATCTGTACACAGACCTATATTTTTTATGCAGTGCTATAAAAAATACCAAGGTTAAAAAACATTAAAAAATATATGAAAAATGAAATTTTTCGATTTGTCATATTTTTCGAAAAACTATTTCGAGAAAACACTAATTTAATTTGATAGATTGAGAAATTTGTCTATATAATTTTCAGATTTTGGAATTTATTTTTAAACTATTATCTAACATATCTTTAAAATCAAAAATTAAACATTTATTTTTATTTTTATTTAGTTTAGGTAAATTATTTTTCATCCATCTCTCTATTATTTTTAATTCGTTATTAAATTTATCTATAACTTCTATAAAATTGCAATAAATTAAAGTGTTGTCTGCAAACAGATGTATTATACTATTTTATATATTGTTAATTATGTCATTTGGACCCCTGTGTACAAAGTTGGTTTATATTTTTGGCATTGTAATTTTTGTAATTTGGCATTGTAATATTTATAAATATTTTTGCTTTAAAAACTGACTGAGGATTAGCTAGGTAAACACTTAAAAACAATCATAAACTCTAAATATGCAATAAAAAACTTCTGAGAAAAATAACCAAGAATAACGGATATATCTTAAATTATTACATACAGGCTATAATTAATGACATGATTATTATTGTTTTAACGACCACAATGGTTGCAAATCATAAAGATCGAAGTTGTATGATTTTTTTAGTATGTTTGTTTGTCATATAATAAAAATTATTCGGAGGCAATGCTTGCAAATAATTTATAATAATTAATGCAATATCTATAGATTAATTTACTAGAATAGTTTAAATTTAATAAAAACGATAAAAAATAATTAAGATAATTTGTGATTAGTTCATATTTTTCAGATCACTATGTTTTATTTTAAATATTATTTGATTAAACTGTTGCTTATAATTTATAATTCATAGTAAAAAATATATTATTTATAAGAAATAAAAAATATAAAAATAATAATATTGTCTGAAAAATTAAATTTCTATTTTAAAACGTTTGATGTTTGGCAAAGATAAAAAAATCAATTTTTCGTTGTGGATGTTATTAGGGTATTAGGTTTTCAAAGTTTCAAAGCTGACATAAATTTCAAGAGTATTGTACTATAACATTATATTATCAATTACATAATAATTTAACATATGTTATTACATAAATATATAAACGTATATGTCGTCTGTTACATTTCACGTAATATGGAATCAAGTATTCCACATCAGTTGCTGTAAACCGCAACATGCTTCGTCATATCCAAAATGGTAATAACACTCACTTAAATTGGAAGAAGCAGGAAAAAAGTAGAGGAAAACAGCGCATTTTTTGCGGTGACTTTTTATAACCTTGAAATAACGATCCCTTTATGCATCCAAAACTAAGCACAAAAAAAACAAAGACCAAGGCTCGCGTTTTATTAGAGGTTTTCTCGGTTCGAGGAGGGACTGTAAAGGTTTTCAGGGTTGCCTGCATTGTTTACAGTCCAAATATGACGTCATGAATAATATTATATGCTGGCTTAGGATGCGTCATACCGGATGAAGAGTTGAATCACGAATATACGACGCGAATAAAAGAATTTACCGAGGTGATTGCGATCCTGCAGTGCAAACATTGCACTCGAGATGCACACATGCAAGACCGCTTTTTTTAATGTTACCAACGTGTAATCGACGTCGAAGAATGGTTACTCGGAGGGAAAAACAAAATGATGTAATCGCGAATGTAAACGAACAACAATAAACGGGATAAATAATTTTTAATAGCACAATAAAGCAAATCCTCAATAACGTTAATTGAATATTCTTAATCGTTATCTTTATACCTTCCTCTAATTCTATATCTCTGTATTTTCAACTATAACTACTGATAAAAAAATCCTTTTATTGTTTTAGCAATGTGCGCAAAGAACTGCAGTATATATAGGATTAAATAAGGACTTTTTTTCTGTAATAAAATATTTTTCTTATAAAATTATTCTTCTTTAAAAACACAACTTGAAGGTTTCAATATAATGGTATTTGCCTCGACTCAATGAAGAAATGTGAAAAAAACACAAAGATCATGGTTAATATGGTAATATATTTCGATATCTCTATATCTTATGATATGTATTTGTACTTAACATGATAAACTGCAAACCTAATTGCATAGTAAATTGAATATTTTAAGTTTAATAATTGACAGTTAAAAATACTTCATCAAGTTTATACAGTGTCTAATATTTATTTTTTTCCAGTTCCTGGCCAAAGCCATTTACCTGGGTATCTATTAATTGGTTCTCACTTTTATTTATTTATTTTTGGGGCAAAAAAAAAAAAAAGTAAAAAAAAAAAAAAAAAAACTTTGTTTCTTATTACGTTAGCTAGCACTTTTTTTTACAAATATTCATGTTACCTTATTAAGGTTTTTAACTAATGGGTTAGAATGATTTTTATTTCTGTCATGATAATTTACTTTAAGTTTATCGAAATAATCGCGTAAAGTGTCTATTTTTAAATCTTTATGTATAATTGAGTTTCGGACAAACCATTGGGCATTTGTCGCCATTCTTAGCGCAATATTTTGTTGCGTTTGTAGTGATTTCGAATAATTACGACTAAGTATACCTCCCCAGACGGGGGAGGCATATGAAATAACTGGTCGGATGATCGATTTGTACAGGAGCAGTTTGTTTTTTACATTTAGTTTGCTCTTTCTGTTTAATAATGGATATAGACGAGCACGAGTTGTTTTGACTCTTGAAGTTATGTTATTTATATGGGATTTCCATGTTAATTTGGAGTCCAGAGTTAATCCTAAGTATTTGGCTGAATTTTGCCATTCGAGGCTTTTATCGTACATTTTTAATTTAGAGAGATTATTATTAGCATAAGCGTGTTTTCTCCTGCGATTAAACATTACAGCGACGCTTTTGTTGGGATTTGCTGTTATTAGCCACTTATCGAACCACTTTTGAATAGTGTTGAGTTTGTTTTGAAGGTGAATTATTGCACGATGGGGGTTTTTATAAGAGCATAAAATGGCGGTATCATCCGCGAATAGGGCAGTAATTACTTTTTTATATGGCTTGGAGGGAAAGTCGCTAGTAAAAATTGTAAATAATAATGGACCCAGAATTGATCCCTGCGGAACGCCTGCTAGAATAGGTCTCGGACTCGATAGATGGTTTTCCAATTTAATTTTAAAGGTTCTATTTTTAAGAAAAGATTCAATTATTTTAACCAGTTCAGATGGAAATTTGTATTTTATAAGTTTAAATAGTATACCATCATGGTATACTTTGTCAAACGCTTTGGCTATATCCAAAAATACTGCTCCTGTTGTCATTTTTTTATTAAAGCCCGACTGGATGTGGTTATTAAAGCCCGACTGGATGTGGTTCATCAAGTTTATATATATTTAATAACTCTGTCAATTAGTGAAAATATATATCTAAAACTTACTTTTTATGCTTCAAGCTAAGAATAATCCAGACTTATTTAGAAAGATTGATTATGTGAAATGTTGTGTTCGTTTAAGTCATTTCATTTTCTCTATTTGAAGATGTTACTTAAAAAAATATATATTTTAATACACATGTTTTTATTAGGTTACAATAAAAAATACCTTGTAGTTTTATTAAAAATAATCATTAGAAATGAACAATTGTTTGGCTTTTAACAATGAATGATACATCGCGGAAATAGCGGGGTTTAAAACAAAACATTTGAAATTGCGCAGAGCACCCACTATTGCACAATAGCCATTTAAACTTTCAAAAAGCATCAATAATCATCAATTACCGCAGCATAATGATTTTATATGTTTTGTGATACAAGCATATAGAAGAGTATTCTAAGCATCGTATAGAATCGTTGTATGTACCCTTAAGGTAATTATATATGGTCTAATGTTGGACCTTAATTTTAGATTTTTACTAGGAGATTGTTTAGAGGTATGGCCAGACGCCAATGCGATCCATGCTTTCTCTGTATAAAAAGTGACACATGTTTACATTAACAATCACTAAGAATCACTAGCACTGCTGAAAAGCAAGCGACGCCAAGCACACAGCAAATGGCAAAGATTCTAATAATTCTAAGAATTTACTGCATGATACAGTTACTTTATATTTGGTAAGTTATATATACTATAAAACAGAAAATACACGTGTTTTCTGTCAGTCATTTACTCCTCACAAACTGTGAACAGTAGTGACGTGACATTTGCACATGTCATTCTGGCTGAATTTGTATGGTAACTGTGCTATTTTAAACATTTATCTTCCGGGCAATCACTCAAAGTCATAGGCTTGGATTTGAGTGATAAGTTCTTCTAGTATGCACAGCTGTATGTGAGAATGTCAAGGGCGAAGGATTCTTTAAAATTGTTCAGAATCGCTGATGATTAACAAGATCCTAAATATATTTATATAAATTCATAATAAATACGTTTTAATCTATCCCGGACAAAGTTAGGTAATAAAGCTCGTATATTTAAAAAATAAACTGTTTTGCGATATCTATCCAGCTGTAGAGTAACACCACTTAGCAGCGATATATTTTTTTTATTTCGTCCACTAGAAAGTGAAAATTATAACGGGCATTAGACACACCCGTGAGTCACTTGTTGATATTTTTTTTTAAATAAATAAATAAATTATTTACAATTCTATATTAATTTTCAGAAAGAGATACCTACACGTAAATTGAAATAAAAAAAGTAACTCACTAATTAGTTGCTGGAGTTTAAATGGTTAAAGTGCCATTGAAGAGTCTGTCTCATGGATAGGGTCAACGCCATACACACCATTAGCGTCTAAAAGTATCACTGAAGGGTCTGCTAAACGGATATGCCTTTACACATCTAGCGGCATCAGAACGTACACAGAGATCACAGTTAAGTAGTGGGGCTCGTCACCGGAGCTTCGCCCTTGATCGGTTGGCTCTCTTCAAAATACTTCGCACTCAGCGAAGAGATCCCATAGACGTCTTCAGAAAAAGCTGCGCCGTGGAAATAAGAGACTAGGCTACTACTAGGCTAATATTTTTATTTTGTATGTTTATTTAATAATGTAAAGTAACCCACGATAAATAAATATTCTCGAAGTCTTATTTTGTATACATCATAAGTTCATAAGAGTCACATATAAATATACATAAATAAAAACCATTATTTTATAGGAAACAATTTGTTAAAGGTTAAAAAGTTATAAAGAATTTATATTTGGTGCTTTAAAATGTAATGAAAAAAGTGAATTTTTGATAAAAAAAAAACCTAGTTATAAAACATTATATTTCAATAAAATGTCTATAAATAAAAAAAAATATTTAAAAAAAGCTATGTTATGCCTTTACACAATTTATTAACTTACCCTACCTAAAACAAATTTTAATGGTATTATATTTTTAATTGACATACTTTATTTGAAAAAGTGGTTTTGAAAGTGTTTGAACTAGAAGTTTAATTTTTCAGGATAGTTTAACTTTTCATGATAATTGTTACCATGCTCTAGGTTACGATCTTACAATATATTAAATAAATAAATTCTATAAATAAGGCAATGGGAAACTACTAAACTCTATTTGGTTTCCCAGAAAATTGAAATGCATGAAAATTAGAATCATCGATTATATGTAGATATATATGGATGAATATTTTTTTTTTGTAGATTCTGGGTATATATATGTAGTTTATATCTTTAAATATTAAATTTAATGATTACTCATATATGTTAATGTAACTGCTATCAGATAAAAGAGAACATCTATGCACAATTCTATCTAAAAGTATAAAACGTAAGCTAAAATTTTATATTTATTCTACATAAGGTCAAACCTTGTGAGTATTCTTTAACCTTTAACTAACTTGCTTTCAGACGTCGATCGCCGATTTTAAGACCGTTTGCGATTCTCGTGCATATTAAAAGGATGACTGTTTGCATTCTTGGGACTTTCACAATATTGCTATCCTGTGTTGTGACTCTTGACTCATCAAATGATGTCATGTTTCAACCGTGTTTCATCCCAACAGAAACCGATCTAGCAAGTGTATGTTTGGCTAGGTCAAAGGGAGGCCGGTCGGTCTCTTTTGAATTTTCCTCGTCACGCTGTCGGATCATATGAAATCGTGTCTAGACAATCCGGTTATGATATAAGTCAAACAAAAAACTAACTATGATCAACACATCGGACAAAGAAGGTTCTAGACGAGGGTGAATCGAAGAATGTGATTTTTTCTGAGCAAATACCGCGAAAAAACAATCGTTTTGTTGCAGCAGAAAATGACAGGTTACAGTTTGAATCGTTGGATAAGATTATATGTTTAAAGATATCAACAACACGTTGGGTTTCAATTTAATATTTAATGAATAATGTATGAGTTCACACTTAATATCAAATTATCAAAATACTTATATCCTGTTTTTAGCTTGATATTTAATATAGCGTTGTATATAGTATAGTTGAATATGAATATAACGTTCAATTTATGCGAAATTATATTTCTAATTTGAATTTGTGTATGATTATAAAGTATTAGTATGCTTGAACTCTCGTGAATTATGTACCTATAATGTTGAACTCGCGATTAAGTAATTTTGATCTATCTGAATATAGTATGATTATAAAGTAATTTCAATTTTAAGCCTAGATAATCTATTTTATCCACTTAATAATAGACCTGTCTTCATAATTGAAATATACGTCAAGTTCAAGGGCAATCTATAAATATATTAAGACGCATCCAGTCAAACCAACTGCAAAAAATCATATTGTTCTCTGAAACTCAATCTCAGTCGTATTGTAATTTCACAAACCGTTTTACGAATCGCAGTTATCGATTACTACACACAAATCCGCGGCCGCCCGCCGAGCACAATCTAGTCGGAAACAATGGTCGAACTGTAGCCAGTACGTGGCAACATCACAAAAAAGTTTTTCCGGTGAAAATGGTAAAGAACCACACATGTTGAGCATCGTCGTCTCTCATTCCCTCTCTCTCAATTACACACCGATAAATTGTGATATCAATTACGCCGCGTTAATAAATACAGCCACACACGGGGCAGGATAAAGCCTAGGTATGATATATGAAAGCCTATCGGTCTGTTTTATAACCATCGCATGTCCTGCTTTATTTATTGCGATATATTAATACGTTTCATACGTTTGAATAATGCGACCGAGAACGGCTCAGCCACAAATCTTTACACATTCGAACACATATTACGCGGATAGGTGAATGGAGGATGCGTGCTCCTGGCGGGCTAAGATCGGAAAACGTATCTGATTACTTTAAATGGATCAGATGGGTGGGTGAGAAGTACATGAAACGCAACAAAATCTAAGTGATAACATTTCAAAGGTGTTATTTATTTGTAACGTATACAACTAAACGCCGAAAGTGATGAACTTCGACGATAAAGCACTGGACGTTTCACAAAATATTGCTGATGGTTTTGCTCAATATTTTCGTTCTGTTTTCGAGTAATATTTTTTACCTTATGCTCAGTCACATCCTACTTTTTGTTCTTAGTACTGACCATCAAAGAAAGTGGGGGCTGAGATCTCAAATACGGCTTTAATTAATTGAAGACATGAGGTTCGTCCCACTCGTTCCATTGTTACTAACATGCTGTCTTTAACTAAAATGGTGACAAAATCTCTCGATGCAGAAATTCAACTAGATTTTGAGAAGGCCTTCGACAAGGTTTGTCATGGGTTATTTTAAAAAAAATTGTCGAACCTCGGTTGCTCGGTTGATTCAAAATTTCCTTAAAATAAGTTCTAAGGGGTTTTTAATTTGAAAAAAAAACAAATTTGCGGCTCTGCATCAGGGTGATTTCTATAATAATTATATATTATTATTAAAAAAAACACCTTGCAATTTTTATTGTTTACTTTTTATTTAGCAAAAATAAAAAAAATGTTAGATTTTTTCATGGAGAGAAATGCTTTTTAAAAATTTAAAAACAAAAAACCTTTTGTTAATAGTTTTGCAGCACATCCCTGGGAGTTTACAATTCTTAAGAACTTCTTAAGTTAGGAATTGCCAATAATGCGCACCCAAGGAATACCTCATAACAGTATCTTTAGTAGCTCAATATATTCAATAGTTCAGTTTAATATCTTTTATTTGCCAACATTTTTTAATGTATGATATCAATTTGCTCGACTTTGTCGAACTTTAAAATTATTTATGCAACGTTTTAGGATTTTTTCATGTTTTGCATACCAAGCTTATTTAATAGTTCTTTATCCAGTCTAAAATTATTTACAAAAATCATTTTGCAAATCAGCTTTGTGAAGGCCAAAATTTACGAAATAACTCATATTTTAAATTTAATATTGTACAGCTTTGAACTTATTTAAAGGGCGGTATTGCTTTTAAATATTTTTTAATAAATGTTGAATTCAGGGCTGTGGAGTCGTTTACAATTTTACCGACTCCGACTCCCACTCCGATTTTAACAATATTATTAAGATTATTTTTTGTCAATGAAAATAATTTTCACGTATACCTAATTCAAATTTATTGATTTATATTAATGATAAATTTAAAAAGGTAGGTACAAAAAATAAATTTAACAAAAAAATATACAAAATTTAATTTAAGTAAAATAAAATATTTATATGAAATAAAAATAATAAATGTAATTATTATATTCTTAAGGGAAAAAGCTAGTTTCATTGGTTATCTAATAATACTAAATCTAATTTAATCTGTTCTATCTGTAATTTAAATTAAATTAGATCATAACAAATTGCTTTTAATTAGACAGGGTTTATGGATACTCTTAATTCATATTTGATTATTTTAAAGCAAAATATTATTAAAGTGCTCTTAATTAAAATATACACATATAAATTAAGAGCATAGAATATTTGGTTTATTATTATAAAAAAATATTATTATTATAAATAATTATTAAAAATTATTATTATTATTATAAATTCATTATTATAAAGATGTAATTAAATAATATAAAATTATAATTATTATAAAAAAGTGTCGGAGTCCGACTCCTCCTAAAATACCTCGACTCAGTGACTCTGGCACCGAATTTTAAGTATGCCTAAAGTAATTTTTAATAGTGATATTTATTTATTTATTAGGAATAAATTAAGACCACCGTAACCCAACAGGTTACCCCAATTCGTCACGATGGTCGAAAATATGTTTTCTAATATACCGAGTTGTAGTCTTTTTCTTTTAAAGTCTGAATTTAATTATAAATTAGGCAGCTAATTTATAATTAAATTCAGACTTTGTAGTAATTTAAAAGTTTAAAACACTGAAAGCTATATTATTTAAAAAGAAATAAAAAAATATTCTTGATATTTTTTATTATTATTTTATAATTATTTAAACTGTACTTTTCCATTCTTTATAACTTTACAAATATATTACAAAATTTAAATACTTCATTATTTTATATATTATATTAGAAAAGTTAAAAATGAAGAATATTTAGAAACTTTAATTACATGGTTGACATTTTTATCTTCAGTAAAAACAGAAACATATTCAAGACTTTCGGAAAGTTTATTTCCTTCAAAAGTATACTTTTTACAGTTAAAAGATTAAAATAGACAATTTTTATTTTACTTAAAGAGATAATTAAAGATTGTATATTTATATTTTTTTTAAAAATGACTTTCTTTTAATTTTTTTTAGAATCATTTGAATTAATCATTTATTATCATAACACAAAAAAGTATATATAATAATTTTGATATTTTTAGATGAATAGTTTAGGAATTCATATTTATGTAATATTTTACTGATTTGCGGCCAAATCGAGTTATTTAACTGCAATTTAAAAGCAAGTTTATTACCGGATATGTTATCAAGATGTAAAGTAAAAGAACTACGTGTTAACATCATTGAAAATTAAGACAAAATGTATGATTATAACCTGAATACACAGCCTAACTCTTAGATAGCAATCTGTAAGCGGTTTTATCTTTTGACAAAATAATTAATTATTAACGGCAGAACGAAAGGAAGTCTGGAAATTATTTGTTTATACATATTACTGATTTTACTGCATATGTGCCATAAAATTGTGCAATTTATATTTAATGCAGTAAAGATGGACAATCTCATGTAAAAATATTAACCGAATGCTTTTAATTAGCTTTCTAAAACTTGATATTCATAGCTTATTGCTTAGCAAGACGTCTAAAATGTATCGTAATAATAAATAAGTAAGGTAGCTTTAGAACATACAAACCAAGCGTGCAAGATATGCAGAGCTTTGCAATCGGTCACGGTTCTCACCATCGCGCACACGATCAACGCACATAATAATAGGATAAATTAACTCTGCCATTATCTACGATTATAAATTCGATTTTCGTCAATTGCACAAGAGCTTAATGACCGTGGCAGCGAATTTGTCCACATATGGGCGCAAACACCGCGCACATAGTCCAGCGTCTATAATCACAAAGCCCACGAGTTCAAAAGGGCACTCAGGTAATTCCCGACGTACGTTAAGTGTAAAAAAGCCACAAACTCAATACTGGCGTGTATATTACATAAACCGGGCGTACATTTTATGTATCAGAGTGCCCCGGGGCCGCGATGTAAAGTTACGACTCTGTCGTGCATAAGACCCGCGTTCTCGGATTATAAACCAGAGATTTATTCAGAGGCCCAAGGGCTCGTGGCTGCCGCTCCCCCAATATCCAGAATGTGTCGTAAAAATTGCTCGAAACGCGGCGCCACATTGTAATCACGTAGATATTTACGATTTTTCATTTATGATTCAGATCTCAGATGATACGTGATTAATTCGAGATTAAATTTTACCTACAATGGTTACATGGGTAATTTTTTTTTTTTATAATAGTATTAATATAAATTATTTAGTTTGCCTTTATAGTATTTATTTATAAACATTTACATAGTATCATGTTATTTGTTGAAAAATAAAATTATAATATATATGTAGATATTAAATATATATTAAAAACATAAGAAACACAGTTTACGGAGCATATTATCTGAGAGCGCAGACCCTCGGCGATGCAATCGAAGCTCGAAATATCTGGATTTAATTAAAATATATATTTTTACTCTATTTTGTTAATTAAAATACTTTTTTTTAAATTCAAGTCAGATAATCTGCTTTTTTGTAGTATTGTATTTTTCACGTTTTCTTTACCATAATATTTTAATTACATTATATGATTGATAAAATAAAAAAAAAGTATCAAAATAGCTACTAGAAAAATAATCTATTTTTATTTGTTAATTTGACAATATAAATTGCTTAGGTATGACCGACCATAAATCGTATTAAATATTTTTTATAGTGAATGTTGTATGTGTAATAGATATTATTTCGCAGCCATAAAAAGTATACAACTTAACGCATATGTTGAATTTTATCTAGTGAGATAGATCAGTAGTATATTCGGTGACTAATATCCGAAAGGTTCGAATCCTATATGAGATTGAAATTTGTGATTATTATATAATTTTAATTTCAATTGACTATCACAATTTAGGTTTTTCTAATTTTTCTTAATTTTACAAATAAATATCATATCATATAAATGAAACATCTACTTAAGCTAATTGACAGATTTTTAAATTTAATTCTGCCAAAAACATTACTAATATATATATATATTACTTATTATTTTTTTAATGCAATTTTAAAATATTTTAAAAAATATTTATAAAATTATCTGTATTTTGTAATAAAATAAGTGCAAAATTACTTATAAATCCAAACCACGTAATGAAAAGTTTGTGATAACTTATTGCATAATTTTTTTTCTGTGAATGATGTAGTTGCTGCAATCATTTGTACGAGCCACCAATATTAAATATCATATTACATCAAGATCTCTCCAAGTCTATAAAAGGGATGGTAATAAAAAATTGTCACCCCTATAATATCTGACAAATTGTCTTATACCTAGCACTTTATTGCCAATCAGTGTTTCAATTTTACAGCACGACCCTCGTGGAAAACGAGTGATGAAGTCAGGCCATGAAATAAATATTGAGTAATTCGAGTCGTGGCGCCACATGGAGTTATGGGGATTAACGGCGGAATTATGAAACCACCATACTAAGGCTGTCAATACAAATATACATATATCTACGAAGGCATTTAAATATGTCGGTCGAGCCTCATGTGGAGAAAATTATATACGAACATGATAATGTGAAGCTGTGTTCGCGTAGTAGCGTATATATTATTAATGTACGACATTTGTATTGAAATTACTGTTACTAATATAAACTCTGAAACGCCCGTAGAGAAATGACCAGGTTATCAACACGACAATGGTTCCATATTTCTTAATTTTATTGCGCAATTGATTCCATGCTCATTGTGATTGTAAATACAAATGTGCTTATATATTTAGTTGTATAGAATGAATACATGTGTAGCCTTTGAAAATTATTATTATGGCTTATAATAGCATCAAAAATACAAATTTAATAAAAATAAAATATGGGGATACATCAATTATTATACTCCATATATTTTTATTTTAATATTTATAGCTTAAAAACAGTAGCAGTTGGTTGTTACGATTTTAATTTTAGATTGATGTTGATTGAAATAATACCTATTGCCAAAATACGAACATACCATTACTCAACCTCATAGTGTTAAGAAAAAATATTTTAATTAAAAATACAGTACTAAAGAGTAAGGATGTTTATATAATTATCAAAATTAAGTACGAATACAATATATAATAGTATACATTTTATGGTGATGTAGTTATAAAAAAGTCCATTTGAAGTAGAAAATAAGGGGCATTGTTTTTATTAAATAGTTTATAAAATGGGAAAGTGAAATGAGTATATAAAAATACCCTATATATATGTACATTAAGATAACATTGTGTATGTAAACACTTCAAAGCAATATTATTATAGAAGTCTGATTTATATGAGCTTATTCGCCTTGAAATAACCTTTGAGTATTCTTCAGATAGTTGTTATCTGCGTGTTATCACGGATTTGGCCTTTTATTATGGGTCTTTCAATAATGCTTTATTGACTCTATGTCATGACTAACCGTACGTTATTGATTTTTAAATATTGACTAAAAAGTTTGATGTACACAAAGGTTAGACAAAACAAAGGTCGCTTATCTCATCGCAAATCCACACATATATACGTTATTGAACAATTATAAACATATAGGATAATCATTAAGTATTCAAACCGTTTAGGTATTACCATTTTTTCTAGCGTACGAATTCGATACCATGGAAATGTATATTACATCGCACACGGCATGAATTCCAATAAATCTAAATACTGAATGCTGACCAAATGAGTTTTACTGGCAAAATAGTTCATTATGTTACCGTTAACTGACAAACATTCGCAAGGTCACCGTCTCATGGATGGTCTTCTTGGTCTGTTTTTTTTCGTACAACAAGCTAGCGGTGAAAAGGAAAAAAAACTCGATAACAACAATTACATTCGGAGGCAAGTGGAAGTGTATAGAGAAGCAGATGAAGAAAGGTGCCATGATAAAAGTGAGCCATTCGACGCGGTAGCTCGATTTGTATATATATATATGTATATGTACATACATAAGTTAATAATAATATAAATGTGAGGAAATAGTTATGTGACGTGCGGAAAAAATGGCGACTCGCTTAATGGATTATTATCTATGCATTACGTATTGTGCAAAAAATATGAGAGTTGTAAATAAATTGCTTTCTTTTGCTTCTACTGTATGTTGCGAATTTAATTTATAATAGTTTAAAACGAATTTCAATGAAAAATAGGTATACTTATGAATGAAAAAAATCATAACTTCATGGAGTATAGGTCAGTTAGTCTACCTAACCCACTTATAAGTTTTTTTCATTTACAGTTCTTTCTATTTCGAGTCTATTATAATTATTATTTTTTTGATATGTGCTGTGTAGGTATCTAAAAAGTTATTTAAAGTAGGAATAAAGAATATTTTTTTTTTTTTTTTATTAGAAATCTGAGCATCATGACTTTTTAACAGGGTTTTTTCAATGCGCCATAATGGCCATTATACAAACAATAAATATAAATTAAACATTTTTTTAGTTCTCTCCAATAATAAGAGTCATATTTTAAACGCTTAACTAGCGTATCGCACATAACGCGAATCGGCAATAAATTATTGAAGTGATACGCGCTCCGCACAACGAAGCCGAGCATCTTCGACACCTTATTGCAAACATTGGCTATGTGCATAGAATATCTTCATTCCTGAGTCATCGACGAAAATATTTCTGCTTGAGACGCATTCGCCTAAATCGTAAAAAAATTCCGTCGGGCAAGGGAATCTTGAAAATGCGACAACGTGACACTTGATCAACCACCTCCACAGTAACTCTTTTTGAGTCTTTTAGTAAAGATAGTGATTCAAAATTTGTGCAAATTCTCTGAACACTTTCAGTTAGTAGCATATAATAAATATTCCAAAAAACAAACTCTGTCGAATGCTTTTTGAAAGTCGGCGTATACTCCATAGACTTGGATTGAAGTTACTAGATTCGAAGGATTTTGTCATCGCCATCGAGAAGCACAAAGGGTTAGTGACCGTGTAACGACGCAGACGAAACCCGCGTTCTTGGTGGACTAACGCTTGCCGACAGTGATTGTGTATATATGTATATGTGAAGAATTATATCAAACAAATTAGTAGGTGTCTATTGTCTCGTTTAACCCGAGACTTGATAATTTCTGATTTTTTACTAAAAAATTTGTTATAAATTAACATAACTTCATCATGAGATTAATTTCAAAATTAAAAAAAATAGTAACCCATTAATTGATTATATTTTTGCAAAAGCCCGACTATGTTGGCAATGCAAACTATTTATGAAGTTGCTCTCAAAAATAATATTTAAATAATGTGTAAGATCTTTTTTCTGAAATAATTACCAAAAATAAAACTGATGACAATTTCATTAATATGACGTTGACAATAGAAGAAGAGTTAAACAAACGACCAATAAACCATGAGAATTATCATCCGGTAAAGTATAATGAATGTTGTCGTAGAAATGGATACAAAATTTGGCAACTTAAAATCTAAATCTTTATGTAAATTTCTGCTTACATTTAAGCCAACATCAACGGAAAGCGCGCGAGTATTCTCAACAGCAGAAATATTTACTACAAAAATTAGAAGTGGACCATCTGATTTGACCCTAAATTTATTAAGCTTTCTATAAACTTATTTTGCTTAGCAAAAATAAAATATGTATTTATATTGCTATAATATAATTTTAAAATTGCCGTTTTGTATATTAAATTATGATTGCATTTTATATAAATAAATATTACAAAAATATGCTCTTTTATATTTATTTATGCTTTTTGAAACACATATGGTTATACAAATATTTATCAAAAATATTTTTTCGTTATAATTTTATTATAATTTTATAAGCAAGCAAAAGTCTCGATTCTCGGAAAATGCCAAGACTTTTTGTTTCGCTTCTTTAAAATGACTTATTATAATATCATTTATTTTACCGATTAAATTGTATATAGACACATTTACTGCTATTGTCAAAATTAATTATGTAAATATTTTGAACATAATAATATTAAATACAAGCACGTAACATTATTTTTTTCTCATACTAAGATAATTGCGAAAACTACAATTTTATTGATTTTATTATACTATTATTTCTGACTTATTTGTATAAGAAACAAGGAGTAAAAAATATTTAATAATATTAAAAATAAAATTTCTCACTATCAACTAATTAATAATATTAATATTAGAAACTATGTAAATAAATAATGACATTTTTATTGTTTTTCTAATGAATAATAAATTTTACTATTATTTTTATTATTTAATTTATAACCTTAACATTAATAAGTAGGAAGTCATATAAATTAAAAATAAGCATCTAAAATACAATTAAATTGATAACTCATATTAATTTAATATTAAACATAAGTACGACAAAAAATATATTGATTAATATATTTTAAAAAACGATACCTTAAATAAAAATACAAACAAGTAGCCATCACTCAAATCGCACATAATAAAGACATTGAATACATAAAAATAATTTAATTTGCTCAATATTCCTATCACGTATTTGATCAACTATGATCATCTCAAATTACTGATAAGATCATTTTAATGGAATAAAAAAATAAATTGCTACTACTTCTTCCCTATGAAAAAGCGTGATTTTAAAAGCCATGATTATGACCTATGGCTGTGTCACTGAAAAGCGTGATTTTATATTTATAAAAATCAAGCCTTGGATTTTTTCCATCGGCTCACGGTCAAAAAGCCCAAAACTCATGACATCTTCTTCAATTAAAAAGTGCATACGGTCACGACTTTATGCATCGCCAAAAATATAGTATTATTAAATATAACTATGCATGTTTGTTGATTGACAAATTAATAGATACTTCAGGACTTGAGAGGTGGATGAAAAAATGAATTCAATTTTAACTGCGCAAAATATTTAATTAAACAATTTTAACTGCGATTTGTATGATCTCACTGACATCCTTGAATGCTTTCCACAGAAACTAACGACTTCGTACGCATTCGCATTAGTCATTATTATTACTCGAATAATATCAATTAATTCAACTAATGATTGTATCGGTTAAGGGGTCAAGTATTTGGGCGTTCTATAACCAGTATCAAAACCCCACCGACAAGGTTAACTCTGATGCTTTGGTGTCACTTAACTTTGAAAGATCGTGCTTTATAGTTTTTTTTTATAATATTCTTTTATTATATTGCACATATACACAAATCAATCATTCAATATAACGAATTAACAACAGATCCATCATCGTATTCGCGCGCGCATGACTTGAATTCGAAGCCTTTTTGTGTTGTTAACAAATATTTTGGCATGTGTTGGATGCGAAGCAGGAAATGTTTGCAGCGTGTTCCTGTGTGATGCGAGAATATTAATTAATGCGTCTACTACTAGTATTTGATGAGATATGTAATAGAAGATGCGTAAAAACTGATATATCCAACAAATTTTAATTAATAGAGTCGACGCTAGATGAGACTTGCGCTAACGCGTATACGAGTCTATATATGAACTTAATTCGTATTGCGAGAGATAAAAACAGCAGCCAGTACATATACTTACAATCTACTTTGATTTTTTGTTAATCAACAAAAAGGGAGCTAGATAAATTTAGGTCATTTAAATCAACAAATCGGAAGCTATTAGATAATGACTATACGTAACGGTGACCTCTTTTTCGCTATCCATTAATGTTTTTCCAAATGAACAGTATAAATAATTTAACTGTAAACAATACACACATACGTGTTTAGCAATTACTCATGGTTTACATCGAATCGTGATATTTTTTATTACAGAATATCAATATATGGTATAAGAATATATTTTTAATTCTTCTTATTTCGTCTAAAGAATTTCGGTGCATCATCGTCGCCATTGAAATCGTCTATTGCACATTAACGAAGCTAATTAATAATTCACTCTTCTTATATTTCCTATTGCACATTACAAATTTTTGAACTTTTAAACTCGACTAAAGAAGATGGTGAGGGGTCAAATCGTGTCTTTAAGAGCATCATAATCTTTTCGACCAAGACACACTTTACTGGTAACTTCACAAGGATCAATTACCGATCGGTTAAATATTTATGTCTGCGATTGATCGATGATAATTCTATTGATCGTTTGACCGATATTAACCAGAGAATAATAAAGTGATAATTACAATGTTTAATTTATTTATGCATTCATTCAATTTCAGTCTTACAAATCGATTGTTTTGTAATGCATCTTATGATATATAAAAAAATCATTCACTCAAACATGTACAATGATATCAAATTGCTTGTATATTTATGCAAGTCAAGGGTTTTTATTCTGGTCATATTTTACAGGAACCCGAGATTGCAGTTAGTTGTATGTAAAGATTACTATCTAAAAGTAAGTCAGATAATGGTAGGTGACGATGATCTAAAAATAACTAAACGTGCATGTTGAAGAGTGCATCTCATTTGTCAATAATATAATGGGTTATATTTTTTTAAGGAGTCTTGTTTCATGATGAGCAATATTTATTAATAAAATAATATTTGTGAATGGTACAAGTTTTTAGATTTTTCAATTCTTATTGTTTACTTTATATGTACACATGTATAAAATTTCTCTTTGGATTATTTCGCAAGTACCGCAACAAGAATCCTGCTCCTAAAAGAACGAACCGTCCGAGCGACAATTTGACAGCCGCAACAAAAACAAAAAGCAAAGTGATCCACATTGACAAACAATGGAAGCGAAAGTCAAACCAGAGACAATATAATTTATTTGGTTTTTCCTCCCTTCTTAATTTCACTTTCATCGTTCGAAACCACTCCGGCTCTGTTTGAATGGAATAAAAATGAACGGCGGCTCTTTTTCAGACAAAAATAAAACCCGACCCTTTTTTCGACTCCAATTGACTGAATGAAAATATGCGGGCGTATCTCGTTTGTAATCTTTCAACCCTTTTCAATTCTTGACTAAATCAAACTGACGCCGGCAGGATGATACGTACATTGTATACATACACCAGAATACAGATTGTTTTCTGTATTATATCGAACAAAGTTTAGGCGTCCCTGAGTCAATTAAAAAATAAAATTGGATTTTTTGCGTTATGTATGTTTATTTATGTTAAATTAATCGCTCGACAAATTTCTTTCCAGCGATCAAAGTCTGGATTTATTAATCTCAATACTCTGGAGAGACGGGTGGAAAAAAGGAGCAGAACGGTGGACAATGGACGAGAGCATTTCGCATATGCAATGGCGGCCATATTTCAACCAGGACAACGTGTCCTGGCGAACAACTTTTTGTGGGTGTGAAGAGATGGATTTCGGCCGAAGATGCAGCATGTTCAGTGTCCATACCAACGCAAAATACATAGAACGTGTATGGAAAGAGAGAAGGAAATAATTTTATATTATGTCAAAGATATTACACATACTAATCATTTTATTATCAATTATTAAAAAAAATATAGCTTAATCTATCATATTTTTTTTAAAACATTGATATTATCTTGGCTTTTATATGACATATTTTGCTTCATCATGACACATATTGCAAATATGATTTATGATTATTAATTATTTTTGTTTAATGCAAACTTTTGTGCTAATCAGTATTGTTATATTATTGTATTCATTACAGTTGAAATTAACATATATTAGGAATTATTATATTATTATTAGATAACTTACTTGTGTCTGTGATTATTAAAAATATGTTATAATAATAAAGTAAATATGATCATATGATAATATGATCATCAGTTTTTTTAATTATGATAATATTATTGAAAAAGATACTGGATGATAAAAAATGATGAAAATTCCTAAAGTTGAAAATTATGAAAATTCCTCGAGTTAAAAATTCGCAACATCTAAAAACTAGGATTTTTATTAGCAAATTGTTGGTAAAAGAGCATTTATGTGAATAGTATATATTTTGATTATAAAAACCGTAGCTAAAAAAATATAACGTTTATGACAATAAATGTATCATTGTTATGATTATGTTATTGAACACATCTTTGGTCGCTTTCTAAATCTTTTAAAATACATATAGTATGCAAATACATATTGTTTAGAAATTCATGTCAAGTTAAATTTTGGTTAACTTAATGATTCGTTAGTACAGTGACCGCAAATTTTTGTGACACATAAATCTAATGTCTCGCGTTCGTCTGGACGTTGCCGAATTTTTAATTCGACATAACAGAAAACCTAACTTTTTCAACCTTCAAACGACGGAATTTATATTTTATGTATGTATATAGAATTAAAAATTGGTTATTTTTATAATAATTATTTGTTGGTTAATACTATTGCTAGATAAAATTAAATGATGTTTATTATACTATTAAATATTATTTAGTTTTATTTGAAAAAAATCACTTTGTAATAAAAAAAGAATTTTATAAGTATGTTAAGAAATCATATATTGATCAAATTGTATTATTGCAATTAAAATTGTCAATATTTTCAAAAAAATTATGTTTCGATTAAAATATGTAATACCGATTTTAAATAAAACAAAAACAATAGACAATATTTTACAGAAGATATTTAACCCTTTGAGTAGTGAGTTAATTCATGTTATTATTCCATAACCATTTCTGACGTTATTTATTTATTATTATTTTCCATTCCATTTATAGTAAGTTATATAATAGAAAAAAATAAGTGATTCTCAGCGTTATATTGCTTTGATTTATTTTACTACTTTTCTAATTTATTGAACATACTTTTTATATATTTTTCGGCCTTTTTGAATTTTTTTAATATAAATTTAGATCCTCTAAATTATTTTTATGTTAGTTTATTTCGTGCTCTTTAATATTTTTGTATGATTTTATATAGAAATTATTTACATTAAATCAAATTAAAAAAATAATTATGTAAATGTTTATTTACTATTTCTTCAGTTATAACAGTGAAAGATCGACCGCCGTACAGATACGGCGATACCGCTCAAACTAGATTCGCTAACACCAGGCTCTTTATTAAAATAACATGAACACGAAAATGAGAAACCGAAGCAGTTTTTAATCAAGAATATGGCTTAATATTTAAATATTTTGTGACTGTGGCAAAAGCAGTGAATGATGCTATTGTATGCCATATACTAATTTATGAAGAAACGAAAAGCACTACAAAGCAAACGATATTTACAATCAAGTGTAAAATAAATATTAAAAAAAAGGTTTATAGTTAAGAACTTACTGTATATAGTTTTGATTGTGTTTCTCCAACTTTAATTTTGTACTTATCAAATGTATAATTAATTGTTAATTAACAAGTAAAATTTTAATACAATTAAATATCAATATTTAAATAAAATTACTGCACTCATAATGTATTTCATGTATTCGCTGTATGTTGTCATAGTGTTAAATTAGTTTTGGGACAATCGTTTTGGTGTACATGATTTTCGGCATACGATAGCCAAGCACGTAGTCCACGGTAGCATTTATTAAATATTCCGTCTGCGATTTCTCGGCTTACCCTAACAGTTGTTCTGTTCACTGAGATTTTTCGTCAGGAAATGATATTATCTTCTGGAATTTGGGTCAAAAGAAATGCAAGGTTGACATGTGCTATCGTGCGACGTCAAGTCGCCTGGAAAGAGTGTGAGAATTTTTTCATGTCACACTACTTTACTTTTTCAACTTAAAGAAGTCTCCTTTTCTTCTTCAATAATACATACAAGTATGTGTGGATATTCATCTCACGTGAGCTTGGTTCTAGGCGAGGATTTATGCCATTTTAGTATTATATTTTCCGTTTGGTCTGACAACATGTCATCAAGTGCAATTTTACTACCGGCACGCTAGGCATAGTACTAATGTAATGAAGCGCTTAATGATAAATGTGCATTAAACCTCAACTCTAAACAGTGAATGTCAGGATTTTAAATTATGTAGGCACATATATAAAAGTATAAATATTTCTAAAAATAATCTAAATATTACCATAATTTATACTATATTAATACTAGTATAATATCACATAGTTTAATAATAATAATTAAAAGTACACCTCTGTAGCTATAAAGTTTTATTATAAAGCTTCAGCTCTACTTATGTTCGTTATATAATGTAAATATAAATTACCCATTAGGTAACACTCGTAAAACTTTAATATTCTAATAGCCAAGTGTTCCATTCAGGAAAATATACATTAAAAAGTAATGATTGGTGTAACTAGAGATTAGTTTCAACATAATATATACATATCTAGATATATTTTCAATATATAATTAACTAACGGTTTGCAACCAGCTTTGGCTGAGATTATCATTTCATACAGAGAGCCATTTTGTATATAATATATTTATATACTGAAAGAGTAGAAGATTTAATATGCTTTACTACTACTTCTTTTAAAAAAAAAAATTCAAAAAAATACGACGACACTACATATATACAAGATGAAATAAATAAATAAGATATTTTAAAGCAGGAGAGGTTGGGTTGGGATTTTTATGGGGTCCTAATGTGTAACTGAGTAAATCTTAAAATAGCTAGCATTCTACACAATACATATTAATATATTTAAGCATCCTCGTTTTTGTTATACATCTACTGACTTTGCACAATCGTTTTCATTTTAAATGTTAAGAAAAGTAGCACGTTAAATGTTTTTACAATTGAATTGATCATTGAAATATTGTTATTTTTTTATTGTAAATCTTTATTGCAACATGACAGGCGTTAGCCCAATGCATTACAATGTAATGAACACAATCAAGAAGTATTAAGTAAGTTATGAAATTCCAGACTATAATCTAATCAGTGATTGACAGCTGTAATTGTCATTACAGCTGTCAATCCATATATCTGTGAGATACAATCGATGAAAAATATAAGAAAATCTAATTTGACATGATAGATAGGTGTGGTATGCCAAAAATAAATTAAATCCTAGGTAGTTAATGCAAATTAAGATGGTTCTTACGTTTTGAGTAGGGCCCTGAAGTGTAACTATGCAAAATAGTATTTAAATCAGTCAAGAGGTAAATAACTGAATAAAGCAGGAGTAATCACTAATTTTTTTTTCAAAAATTAAAAAAATTTAATTTCAAAATTTGAAGTAATTTATTTAATTAAAAATATTATTGAAAAAATGACGCATTGGGATAATTTGTCTATACAATAGTAAATTAATAAATACATCTAATTGAATCTAATGTTTTGAGTATTATTTTATTTAAAAAAATGGTAATGACCTTAATAAGTGAAAGTTGGATGGAGAACAAAGGACTGAAAAATATTAGTAAAATTGCGCGTTGTCGTGGTGAAATATGTTTCTTAATATATTCACTAATTTAGCTCGCAGCATTCTTTAATCGGGATTTTTAATTTGAAATTCCTGAATAACCAAATACTAAATCGAAAAATTTCATTCTTAACCCTTTAGACGCCAGTGACGTGCCTGCACGCCAAAGCTGTCGGACCGTCAAACGCCAGCGCGTGCAGGCACGCAAATGTTATTACGGACACATTTATTAATAAAATTGATTTTTTTTTCGTTAATTTAATACAGAGACATCTATTAAATGGAATGTGATCGTTAAAATGTGCAATTTTTGAACCATTCTTTTATTATTTACGATCGAGCATACAGACGTTGTTAGGGCTGCTACAATATTTTTTTTAAATGATAAAAAAAACACAATTTTTTGTAAAAAAAAAACATTTTTTGAATTTGAATTTTGTTTTTGTTTATATTATTCCATTATAGCCATATTTACTTTTTTTTAATTTTTTTTGACAAAGTTGAAATTTTTTAAATTTATGAAGTAGCCGCCATTTTGATAAAAGATTTTGATTAAAATAACGGAAATTATCGTGTCCCATACAAATATTAAAAACAACCAAAAACATATAATATATACCACATACAATATTAATTACATATAATATTTGTGTGTGGCAGCCCTGACAGTGGTTTTTAAAACTTGTTATTTCTGTGCTTTTTTTTCACTTTTATGTTAAAATTAATAAAAAGGAAAGTAAACAGTGATTTTCCAGGTAAATAATGTTCCTCTTTCATAATAATTTAAAGGGTTGAAAATGGTGGCCTACAGAGCAAATTCATAGAAATTTGCTTGGCGTTGAACTGGTTAAGATACATTTTTGGTTATTATCTTCTCTTATATCCCAGCTTTTTTATTTTAGGAGCACTGGGATACGATTCGCTGAGTTCTTGCAAAAAGTTTCATGTCGCTAAACATCTGAAGGTTGATGTCGACAAGCAAACTAATCTTGAAGAATTCGAGTATTGGGTTCCAGAACGTCTTAAGAGAATCGCGACCGGGACGTCCGCACTAGCCGACTCACCTATAGCTGTCGCCACCCGGATCCTCAATACGCTGGCAATACACATTGATTTAATAAATGTTGTCAAGTACGAGGAGCTGGTCCGGTTCGTATCATTTAATTAGATTATTCTATGATTTTTTTTATATATTGTTCACATTAGGGTAACCAGTTGAATTACAATAATCTTAATTTAATTTGAATAAATAAATTTTAGATATTGAACTTTGTCAAAAGCTTTCTCATAATCTACAAAGCAAAACACATCTGCATTGACATCCGTATAACTTCGTACAATAACGTTTACATTAAATATACTTTCTATAATCATTATTTTTAATAATAAAAATAATAAATTTTGTTCATGTTTTCATGAAGATGAATGAAAAAAATTAATGATTTTTTTTCTCACACACCGTATTCTTCAGACATTTCTCCAAAGGACTATAATGTATTAAGATCTCTGCAACAGTTTTTAGGTGAAAAAAATATTTTACAAAAACAAATATAAAAAACGACATTAATGAAATTAATGCGTCCAAAAATACACATTATTTTTCGAATCAGAAATAAAAAAATTGATTAACACGTAGAGGATAAAGAATATATAATTTAGTAGAAGTAATAAACGTTTTATTTTTAACTTATTTAACCTGCACCTTAAGAAACGCAAATACTATGAAGCAACTCGATTAAATTAAAAAAAAGTTAATTTTAAGTTTAACTATATTTTATTGGATTAAATTAATGGAATAAGCATTAATTACCCTTTGTACCAAAGGTATTTGTGGCAATTTTTATAGTTGATTATTATTTTTTATAATAAATTATGTACTTAATAGGATAAGTATATTTATTTATTGTATTTATTTTACTTAATTTAACACTATTGAAACACAATGTATCAAATTTTCTACTGGTAATTGACGAGTAACCTAAGTGCTGTCTCTAATGTGTTGCAGATGATTTACTACAGATGATTGGTTGACTCCCATCTTCTGTTTTACAATGTTTTACAATGTGTTGGCATACATTTATTATGGCATTGTACTTGTCATCATCATACTTTAAAGGCCACCCAGTCCTCAAGTTATATTAGATTTTGAACATTATATGTATTTCTAACGCATTTAAAATACCTAGTAAACAAATTAGTTTAAAATTATTTAAATTGCAAAAATACACGACAGAATAAATCATGATCCTAGTTTAATTTATGTGAAACATTATGTACTGATAACATTATGATAAATAATGCATGTGCTATAAATATCTGATATCTTAAAATCCATGTGATTTTATTTGGACATGAAAGCTTACGTTTAAATACTGAAATTTTTTTTTAAACATTCTCGTTAAGTTGGTAACAAATAGAAGTTTGGAATGTTTGTAAATATGCTTTATTAAAATTCAGATCAAAACTCAAAGAGTAATAGGCTTCTTTTGACTGTTACCAATGCGAGTTGATCAAAATATTTTGGTATGTCTTTCCTATATCGTAATTCCATCTTATCGTCCATTTAGAAGCGCTTAAACGGTTTTGGCGAATGCAAAAACGTTAAATACAGTAAGCCGAGGTAAATTCTAGATTAGAGCCGAGTCAAAAACCGTAATGAGACCCCAATAATGAAAGAGTTGGTCACCCACGAGTGTCCTGGTGCACCAGTCCGGCCGCCGCGCCGGTAGATAGATGTCCCGGGGCTGTCGCTTAAGAATTCAATCCGCACTTGCTTCTGTTTCCATCGTCCCACGAATACGTATGAGCGATACATACTTAATTCCGCACCATTTCTCCCATTTGATGTAAGTTATTATGCAACCGGCCGTTAGCTTCATTGCCAACCAGCGAATAAACACGTACCGTGTGCCCACAGCGCATGCGCGCTTCGGCAAGAAAGTTACCGATTGTAGGACGCACTTGAATCAATTGCAATTCACTATATGTATTTATGGCGATCGAAATTCTGTAAGGATCAACCCATGCGACAATTCGATGGGAAAATAAGAGCCTAGATTTGTATATACGCCGGTTTATTCGCAGTATTTGGGTTAGCGCGCGCCAGCGAATTTCGTTCGGAATGTCTATGGATTTGAATTGCACATCTTGTATGTGGACGCGTGCAAAAATATGTGCGAATGCAATTAAGTTGTAAGGACCGTTCTACGAATAGCGATCACTCAATACATGTCTGTGGAATTCCGAAAAAAGATATACATACATATGTACATTGCATTGGAATTTATTAGGGCTTTCAATATCGAATAACATTATCAAGACCTGAATTTCAATACATTTTAAATAATAATACTGATATTATTTTCTATTATAAATATTATATAAGTATATAAAATCCGAAAAGTATAGAAAAAAAGAGAGTAAAAATATTTTTTATTCGTTATACATTGAGTCTAATACTATCTACATTTTTTTTCAGATTGATTAAATTTTACAAATATGTGCTTCAACTGTAAAGAACACACTAAGCTAAAAGATAATATTTGATTGACTCAACTTCTCTGTTCTTGGAATATTTTATGAAAAAAATTTAGGTAAGAAATGATAAAAACTATCAAATAAAAAATCATAATTTGCAGAATAATAATTAAAAATAATGCATCATATTAAACTAGTCCTCCGTTCTTAGAATATCATATAAAGACATTTCAGTTAAGAAAAATATCAAATCCAAAATCGTTATTTGCAGAATAAGAAACGATAAGGAATACTTCATTTTAAAAAAAACGAAACACAGAAATAAATTAACTTATTAAAATTGTAATTATATTTTGAATCATCCGTTCTTGGAATATTTTATAAAGGCATTTCAGGTAAGAAATGGGGAAAATATAAAATGCAAAATCAATAATTGCATATATAATAATGATTTTGAATCATCCGTTCTTGAAATATTATATGAAGGATTTTTAGGTAAGAAATGGGAATCATATTAAATACAAAATCATTATTTGCAGAATAAAAAACGGCAAAGTAAGCATCATTTTTAAATACTTAAAAAAATTGCAATTTAATTTTGAATCCTCCGTTCTTAGAATTATGTATAAAATAAATATTAGGTTTAAAATCATTTCTATCAGATAAAAAATACACACTAAAATACGTTGCACAGAAAAACGTTAGTGAAATTGCAATACCTTTAAATATTTTATAAATCACATATATTTATTGTATAGGTATGCTTAAACTGATATTTGTACCTTACATAAATATTGTTACTAAAAATGCATAAACATTATTATTCTGATACTGCTTTTTCCATTAAGATTTATATGTAAATTAATTAAAGTTGTATAAGAAAATATATTTTCTATGTTCTATTCTGTAATTTTCAAAGACTGTCCTTCTATTTGTGTCTAAGTAAAACCTCGCGAATGAAATACTCCAGCGATGTAAAATTTATACAGAATGCCTGCTGAGAGTTTCTAGGTTAACGCATTAAAAATAATTATACTGGAAGCTATTAGTAATATAGTGTTTATTCAGTAATGGGATATTGAAAATAAGTATTAAAATGTATGTATTAAAAATAACCGTGTTGCTACTAAATATATTTTTTTTTTGTAAATAAATAAATTTTTACCACAGTTGTTTATATTATAAATAAAAAAAGAGTATTAAATACATATGTACATACCTGGATTTATAAATATAAGTAGTTTAAGGGTTGATAATTTATGTAATAATATTTTTATGACAATCTACAAGAAATAAAAATAAAGCAGATTTTATTTATATAATTCAGAAACACATTTGTACTAATTAAGACCTAAACTAAAATCTTACATATATATATTTTCTGACACACTAACACGTGTCACGATTAAAAATGTTTTTAAAAATAGTTTAAAAATATATTATAAATAGCTAAAAAAATCTGATTCTATCAAAAATAAAAACAGAATTCAACAAATTTTTATGCAGCATAGAAATAATTGGCTCTCTTAATTTTCTTAAATCATTATTTAATATAAAATTTAAAAAGAATTTAACAAACTGAAAGTAGATAAATTATAGCACATTTTTAACAACTGAGCGATGCGTTACTTACGATTGATATAAAAACATTCCTACATAATTACAAGTATTTTTGGTTGCTAATTTTTTTATTGAAAACACTCATATTTTAGTATATTTTATACTATGTAAATAAAAAGGTAAATTGAGATTTGTAGCTAGTTTTTTAAAATAAATATCTTATTATTTTTTTTTACCATTTTGAGAAAATATAAGATTATTGATAGTGATTTTTAAGAACTCTAGATAAATACTATTAATTATTTTAGTATAATATAATGCAAGATCATATATCAATATCACATATACACGTGTGTATAATTTTTATCAACCAAGATCAATAATAATCAGAAAGTATACTACTTATTTCTATCCTGACATACTTAGTTCATTTTGAAAGATTTTATATAGATAACAAACACATATTTTATTATAAGAAATGAATATTCATATACATTTTAACTGTGTCATCATTATAGTTTTGCCAACAATATATTATAGCGTTATAAGGAAGTATTGACATTAACATCGTGACGATACTTAAGCAATGAATATTTAAATTAATTGAATGCAAATTACATCCAAACGATAGTTAATTGTAAATTGTCTTTAATTACAATAGTTATTTAATTATCTGAGTGATTTATTAATTGAGTAGCTGTCACTTTATTTTTAGAAGCAATTGATAGAGTTAATTTTGCTAATAAATGCGTGGCTGATTGAGTCGTTTGCTATAAGTCATAATAACAATGTGTGTATATGGAAATGGAATTCTTACTCTAGGATGTTAATTCATTTTTCTAAGCAATAACATTTTTTTATGGAAAATAATATAATGAATCATGGAAATTTATTTTCTTCTAGTAACATCGCAAGCTACAAAGATTACAACGTAGTGATTCCGCATTTAAATTAAAATGAATGAAAAATGGTTACGGTTTTTAACAAAGCATATAATAAAGTGTAAAAAATAATTTATTTATGTGTATATATAAATATTTTGTAGTTTACAATATTTATAATACAGCTATATATCTTGCACTATCACAACAAAAAAATATTAATCACATTTTTATTTTAAAAATTCATGATATTTTAGTATTTATAAATACAATTTTAAAATAGTGTGTCGAATATTAAGTAGTAGTTTTCTTTCACTATCTATACCGGATATGTTTGTAAAATATGATTGGAATAGTATACAATTGAATTTATTTTAATTGTGTTAATCTAATATTATATAATGATTGTTACAATAACAATTCTAATAGAATTTTTATTTAACTTTATATAGCGATTTTTCTGTTTCTAAATATTGTCGCACATTATTGATATACTAAATGTACAGATTGATATACTAAATGTAGTTATCATATCATGGTGTTTAATTATTATTTATTATGATATCTTAGATACGATATAAATTAACTGTTTATGTGAATTTATACCAAATCCTTTTAAATAGTTAAATATAATGTAACTTATGTAATTGGATATTAATACTTTTATGAATTTGTCATCAAGACTATTTCTACTGTATTATTTTTTCTACTAGAATGCAATAACATTATTTATATTTAATGCATAAAGGATATTATAAATATACATTTAAAATTATAAATAACTATGCTATTTTAATTATGATGCATCTACTGCAATATTATACAAAAAACGCAATAATAATGCAAGAACTGCATTATGAGCCATCATAAAATTGTTCTCAACCATTCTAATCCGGCAATTATTTTTATCCTTACATAGTATATGTTAATTAAATGAATCATGAAAAATTATCACAATATCATATAGTATTGCTAAATATATAAAATATTGATAAAGTATTTTTGTCGTATTATTAAATATTATGCGCGCGAGGCGAAAAAATCTCAATAAAAAGTCGCCACGGGCGTGCTATTTGTAAACATCGACGTGAAAATATGGGAATGGAATTTATAATATTTATTATATTGTATCATACGTGCGCTTCGTTTAGTTCATCACTATATTTATACAACACTTGTGTATATGTGTAATAACAGCATCCAGTAACAACGCAGTAGTGCTACAACAAATAATAACGAGCATACTAACGAGATATAGCGTCAGATTGACTGTCAAAAATGCGTTTTCAACAATTACAAATTACACACCGTCGTGAACCGTTTTCTACGATTATTCATAGGGCGACCAGTAAAAAAGTATCCAATTTAATAACGCGTCCACTTAAAATGCACGCTCGCTGACAAGTAGATGAACAGTGCGAACACGTATTCCGGCCGAATGAGTAAATAATTTATTATCTAACAGATTTTGTATGTAATTATACCATTTGGTGCTTTATAAAACTCTAACAGATACACAGGTGTGAAATAAAATTTCAAATTTGTGACGGTGATGCTTGCTCGTTACAAAACATTTTAGAAATATAATATTTTCATTTATGTGCAATACAAAATCGTATATTTTGTACTTTGCAATAAAAATTATACAAATAAAATTATAATTATAACTATGTATTCCCAAGTCCAAACACAGCATCGAAATCGCAACGTATTAATTTATGTTTTGGGAATTGTACTCCACGATTATTAGGCCTATTTGAATTGCAGTGGTATGTAGCTTAATTTTTGTTGTATTTAATTTATTTTTAAAAAATCACGATTCATCTTCCAGGTTTTTAGAGACTTTTCTATAAACATAGATACAGTTAGGCATGTAAATGTTAATATGCGGTTTAAGAAGAGTTTTGGTACATAAAATACATATTATAATCTTTGCTACAAGTAGTATTTTTATTGGTTACTTTTTCTAATTTATTAAAATTGTATTATAATATTTTGTTAAAGCTACTTAAATTTTAAATTTATAGAATTTAAAATAATCAGAATTAGTTAAATAATTTCAAAGTTTGGTTTATGTATAAATCGTAAATGAAATAGTCTTTCACATAAGTAGTATTTTGTCATTTAATCTCATAAATATATTTATTTCTGTCAGTTAAAAATAGTGTTAATTTGTTTTTAAATTAATTATAATATTTTTTTATAAATACAACAGGGGTTTTTACATCGAATAGACGTATTGTCTATTGCATCCTTCATGCACAAAAGGGTAGTTTTTATGCTGTTTAACAAGCGGTTAATGTAAGCGAAATCTCAGATATTTATGTTATCTATATCATAGTTGCAATTGTAAGTAACGCAATTGTGGCATTAAGTATTCTTTTATTGTTATTGAGCTTTTTGTCAAAATGCTTGTCACTTAAGCTGGGTGGGACCTCCCACAAGAAAAAAATAAATTATAAAAGAACCACATTTTAGACAAACGATTATGTTTTTATTATATAACGGTAAATCATAATATTTTGGTGGTATAAAAACTGCATGAATTATGTAAAAACTGCAATTTTTGTAATCAGCATTACTTGTTTGTGCACTTAAAAATTCTTTTTGCCCACGCAATGTTAAAGCAGTGCATTGAAACAGCTATAAATATATAAAAAATTAGTGTATTTTGAATTAAAGTATAATAAAATTTTATATCACACATTGAATTTATGAATTGGTTGATACGTTGATAAGTATTATTTTAAACAAATATTAATGGATTTTAATTATTTATAATTTACATCATTATACACCTATCCAATTAAACATAAAATTACAAGTTGACAATATTTTTACTGGTATTAAAGTACGCATAGCAACAGTAGCACTATATATGTTATAGTTAAAACTACGCAAATATTTAATTTAATATTTTTAACTAAAAGATTATTTGACGACAGATTTAATAAGTGATCTTAAAAATTATGAGTGATAATGAAAAATCTAGACACTCAAGCAAAGACTTTCAATGACTGCTATTTTACCTCTTCACACTTTTATATAATTGTGGTAATTTATTAATTATTATTTATTGAACTGTTATCAACTATTTCGGCATATATTTTGGCCGAAAAGTCACACCTATTCGGCCTGAAAATATGAAATATTATGTTTTTAAGCAATAAAAGTTTTGATCAGATCAAAAAAGTATATTTTTTTTTGATACACAAATAAAATTCTCATAACAAATGTTTTTTAGTAGTCCCATAAATTATTTCTCATACTTGATGTGAGATTTCTGTTTCATATGATAAGTAACAAAGTGGCAAGATTATATAGTTCATCACATCGAAAACAGATATATTCTTAATGTCTTAGATACATAAAATTAATTCAAAGATTTTTAACATGAAAAATAAAAATATTTATATTAATCTTTATTTTATAATATTTTTTAAGCTGACTAGATATTTTCTTCATTTGAATATATTACATATTTTCAAGAATCTGTTAATTAATTCCTGTCTTTATTATTTACATGTTAAGTCATAAAATAAAAATAGGTGAAAGCAATTTATGTGTTATGTAGTTGTTTGAAATCATAATTTTATAACTTTAGTAATAAATTATTACCTAATAAACATACAAATTTACAAAACCGATAATAATACAACCGCAAACCTTGCGCTAAAACAAAATTACTAATAAATTTTACTAACACCCTTTCTTCTCAAGTTCACCGGCTGACATTTACGATAATATTTTTATTATTCATATATAAACTATAAAATCGATCATAAATTATTTTGCATAAAACTAGGCATGAGATGGTATCACATTTTAAATTAGCTCGAATATGAAGTCATAGATGGAAAATTACGATCTTTGAGCTTAATGAGGTGTCAGCTCTACACTCAATATTTAAATAATTATTCACAGCTCCATTGTTTAATTAAAACGGTTTAATTGAAGTGTCAACCGACTGTGGATTTACAACACGTATGATTTCACGCTGGACTGCGACGGTAATAACTAACCGAGTGGCAAACACGTGATCGAAAGCTCGCGTGAGAAACCGATCAGCCTCGGAAGAACATCAAGAATGGGGGCACAAGGTGATGATGCTAAATCACAAAAGGAACAATTGTTTTGCACCTTACTTGCCAATAAGGTAACCAATGTATTGAAAAAACCTTGAAAATCTAATCGCCTGTTTAAAAAGTAGATCGATTTAACATTATAATGGTTCAATCGTTAAAAATGGTCATGCTATAAATTTAGAATCATAATTAGACCGGTTGCAGGGGGCGACTTGCTAATTTTACAGTCTGGTAATAATTTGATAACGCGGTGCTTCGGGGCTGCAATGCGGGGGTGTAAATTTCAATTTATAATAAATGGCGTGGCATAGTGAAATTTCGGGGTTGGGTTATCTATTTACATTGTAATCAGGAAGGTTGTGGTTTTTTAAATTAAATAAAATTACGATGAGTACTAGCTTAAGCGTCAGTATTTAAACCATACTCTGAAAAACGAGATTCGAATTAAAATTTAGCTGTGTTTTTTTATTTATATTAAATCTACGATACATAATATGTGCTTTTTATGTATCTATATTTTTTAGAATAAAAAAATATATACTAGAAAAATAAATAATAATTATAAATAAATACTAAATATACTAATTTCAGTTTCTTAAAAAAGTATGATAATTTATATTTTGTATGGTAACTGTGTTAAGAGCACACTAAGTATCTGAATGAGTCTCTCTAACTATGTAAAATGGCTGGTTATATTATTATTTTTGTATAAATCATTTGGGAACTTCAAACACAATCTAGTTTGCTAGATAATATATGTGAAGAAAAAACAAGATATCCGCTGTCCCGTAATATCCATAAATCAAAATCATCAAATGATGCACTTAGCAGGTTCAAGATTTAATATTTTTTTGGTTGATATTAAACGGTCTGATACACTATGGCAATAATGACTAGTAGTGTAATATGTATATAATAACAGGGGAGGAATAATGTGTTGCACACGTCATATTTTCACGCTTAATGACTTTGCAATTTCGTTTATGAAATTATCCGCCAACACGTCTACCAAAATACCATCTAGGATCTTAAACTATAATTATCTGAGATGTTAATTATTATTTTGCTATCTTTAATAATAAAAAACCGGCTACTAGTTGGTTGCTTTTGAATCCGCCCTCTCATTAAGAGTCAGGTCCATTGATGCTGGCGCGGCCTTGCCCGCAAACGTTTCTCACGCATCTTCTGTTGCATTTTTCTAACATTTCTCAATGGACATTTGTGGAAAAAATGACCAAGCATAACACCAGCGGCTGTGACCATATAAAGGTCCAATACCGGTCCACGAGACCGAAAGGGATCCAGCGCGACCCTGTCGAAGATAAATCAGCGACTTTGAAAACCGCACCTTCCGTTGCTTTGAAACGGCATACGATAATTACGCTTCCCATTGAAGACAATTAATCTCATTGCAAAAAAAATTACAACCATATGTATATCATAATATGAGGTAGTGTCATATCTTTTGTTGTATTTATAAATAAGATTTAATATTAATTTTTCATTAATTTTATAAGATAATGAAATTAGTCAACTTTAAACCTAAAACAGAATTGTAACGATTTTTTGTGCGATACCAATGATTTTAATTATGAATTAGTATCGTTCGTGTTTGTGGCTTCTAGCGATTCAAGATGAACGAAGTGGAAGCGGCTGCTTTTCTCAGTATTTTTTTTTCAGTTTAAGATAAAAATACAATATATATTAAATTTATTGGTAACTAAAAATAGGCTATTGATATAAATCATATGATTTGGTGATTAGTAAGAGTATCTGTAATTTAAGAAAATAATTTCAGATAATATACAAATAATGAAAAAAATATAAATTATTGAACCAATCACAAAGTAATTTTTTTAAACTGAGTTTTGACTATTCATATTTTTTTAAATTTATATTATAAACATTTTTAAAGAAAAGACTGTGATTTTTAATTTTTCTTATTTTTAAAAACACGCTGGATCTATGATAATTTCAAACACCAACAGACCTTTTACTAAGTACATAACTTACGAAAAACATTTCATCCAAAAACCACTTGTTAAATTTTATTTTTAAAAGGTTTGATTTGAAAAAAAAAGTTTAATTTGAAATGAAAAAGGTTTAATTTAAAATTAAAAGTATATATTAGTATTTTTGTAACGTCCATTTTGACACTTAATATAGTGTTTTTTGCTTATTTTTAATGGCTTGAATTTTTTCATTAACTGCAATCCAAGATAAATTTATATTCTGGTTATAAAATATTTTTTATTGATTGAATTTTTTATTAATGATTTCTGGTCAAAAAATAGTTTTAACGAAGCGAATCCTTAAATGAATCAACTGATAAAATATATCAACATAAATTTGTTTGGTATCACTTTTTATATTCAGAAAGAACAAAAACTTGTTTTTCTAATTAAATAAATGCAAATGTAAAATAGTAATAAACTATATTAATTAGTAATATATCAATAAAATATTAAAAAAGCAAAGAGGAACATACAATAAAATCCGTAATTTCTATATAAAGCTGATTACTTAATGCATTAAATTTGTAGTAATTGTTCGTGTATCCGTTTCTCTTAATTCTGAGAATCTAAATGAATTATGAGTTGTATTTTGATTCATAATTGGAAGCACGAAAGACGTTTATAAATTATCATGATGGTTTTATTGTATATGTGCCATAACACATGAATTGTTTATATACTTCTAAATATATTTTATATTAATTTATCTAAGTTGATCGATCGGAATTATAAGTGTTATATTCTTTATTAATAAGTCCAATCTCTCAGACACGATTTTTTTCAATGATTTATTGTACTGGTTTAGTACCTCTGACAATGCAATTTTTCATTCACTTACGCTAATTTCAAATCCCCGTTGAATAATTGCGCACGTAAATACAAGCACTATAATCATATTATTATACACTTGTTTATAATATCTTACTATGATCGAATCCCATGCATACATTTCATCGAGTCGATATCAGTCAATATTCCATACGCAGACAACATTGTCAACCGGTGTCATTATGCATATATGCATATAGGGTAAGTTATTATACGTCCATAAAAAGCGTATTTATTAGATCATTTCCCACAGTGCATCTGCGATGGGACGATGATGCCTATAGCGCAAGAATGGTTGGTGCACCTTGAGATTGAATAGCGTCACCACTGAGAACGAAACCGCATTCGGAAAATTTATTGCGATGGCAGATATGGATTTCTAGCATTGCAGTTGTTGTGTTGTACACTAAAACAATTTGTTATCCTTAACTACAAATTGATATCGCCTCGCGAACGGACGAGGTAACGAGATTTGTTAGTTTCGAGCATTCAGGTCGATGTCGAGTGAAGATTTATGATTTTCAGCTACAAAAATAATTGATTTTTACTATCGCATATGTAGTATTTAAATTTGTCAATAAAAGGTACATATGTTTATCTTGTAGACATTTAATATTATTAATACATTTTTAGGGTTTGCTACTAAAATAATATTTGAATACTACAAATTTAGAGTAATGTAGATGCCAGACAGTGGAGTTAAGATGTCAGGTCTTAACTGGAATATCGAGTTGTATTATTGTTGGTGGTGATTTTTATGGAGCAACTGGGATCTATCATGATGTGTTCCGCAATGATGCTAGACATGTAACTTTATTTCGTTTTCAAAGTAATTTTTAAAAATTCTGCGCAATCATTTTTTTTTGTGTTAGAGTTAATATTTTTTTCAAATATTTTTTTTATAATAATACATCTGATTTATTTAACGTAACGTTCGTCCCAAACGAAAGTATACGTATTTGTCACTAAATGATCGATTTTTGGTCGTGGATCTCACAGATCTATGCCACCATTGGTATTACTATAGAGGCGCCACTAACGGAGTGTTAAAAGATAAATGGTCAAGATGAGCACCCCGGAAATTGTAAAAACAAAGGGTAGAAAAACAATTTAGTTATGCACAGAGTAAAAAAAGTAGTTGCTTATCGCGCATCCTTTCCAAACAAAGATTAGTTTTTCAGCGATATTGCATGATTAACGTTTCGAGATGGTCCATGAAATATTTACAATCATTACCGAAATTATTTGGTCATGGGATTTCTCTTCGATTGTATCCCGATTTTCGAGGCTTTCGTTTGTTCAAATAGTCGTTAGAATGAAATCTAAATTATAATAAATAATGCAGATGATTGAAACCGGTGAAATATGTAAAATTATAATTAACTACCTTTACTATTTTGCAAATCACTTTCGATCAAATTTATATATGAATATATCTCCTTGGTTAAATGATTCATTGATTGCCATTTTTTTATTATCTTTTTAAAAAATATTCTTTATTTTCTGGTATTTATTTCATGAGAACTCATAGCTCATTTTTATTGCAAATAACCTTATTTTCTTAGAAATTAAGATCCATTACATAAAATAATAATGAAATCATTTTTTTTAAAATCTTCAGTATCTTGTAAGCATATTTTTAGATACTTTAAAATCTAGTGAAGATATTTTTAGGTTGTATAAGTATGATTTGGCACATTTTTTTATTCTCATCTTTGTTATTATGTCAAGGATTCTACGTATTATTTTATTGAAACATAGGTGCAACAAAAAAGTGTAGTATTTAAAAAAAATGCGTCAAGGACTCACTGTATTTTTTAACACGAAGAAAACCATTACTAATAACAAATGTGTCACATTAAAATTTAATTAGTGGCTTTTATAACGATATTAAACTTTCTTTCTCTTATTTGACTTATTACTAACAGATCTTTAAAAATATTAATATTATATTGTAGTTAAAGGTAAACTTACATATAATGCCTTTATACAGTTTCTACACCTTAACATTGATTTTAATTTAACTGAAAAAGTTAAACATGTTTTTACGCTCTAATAACCACTATATTGAACATATTTCTTTATAGAATTTACATAATTAAATTTATATTTGTAGACATCATATTGTAACATTATTATTAAAGTTTATACTTAAGTTTTTAATGTTTTAACATAAATGATAATTTACAAGTTATTAAATAATTTTAATTTAATTTATTAATAATTAAAAAAAAATATATGATTTTGTCTATACAATATCTTGAGAAATAACTTGTGCTTAATGAATGTCGATAAAATTGTTGAACAATATATTGATTATAAAATGTAAAAGCATATTACATTAAACATATTTTATATCTTAGCGTTAATTAAGCTTTATATTTAAAATTAAAAATAGGCACAATAAATAATCATATATTAACGTAAAGCTTCAATGAAGCATAAAATGCAATCATCATCACATTCATCTTATACATCACTTAATTGCGCGTTTTATTGAAATTAATGATACATAGGTATTGTGTGTGTAGTATATAAATTATTTATTTGTAATTATTATACATTACGCACATTAGATGAGTGTAACAATATTACTTATCAAATCGTTTAGACACGTGTAATATTTATAGCGTTCTAGATTTATACTGTTGGTTTTATTATGGAAGTGTAAATTATGTAAGCACATTACAAAAAGACAACGATTGTCTTGGAAAATGTATGCGTTTGTTCGTTGAGATCCCACAATGCCGTCTTATAAAGAGGTATCTCATGATTGTCGTTCTTGACAGACCTAATTGACTTCAATGGTCATACTTGCCAGTTGCTTGCCACCGCAAATATTTGTTAATATCATACGTCCACTGGGAGACGATAATAATGATGCGATGTTTGTTTGAGAGATGAAATTTCACCGAGATGATTGACGTTTTCATGACCCAAAATTTGTTGGTGTCATTTTATATAAGTATAATGCTATATATTATAATATAGGAGCAGATTTAATGGCGCAATAAAATCCTTTTTCAATATCCGGTAATAAACTGTGTTTACAATTTGCATTAAATGCTATTTACCATATAATAGGTAATGAAGTTTGACTTCGAAATGCCGATATAAAGTTTATAGCTCGTAATTTAACTCATATAGGAGAATAGGCAATTAACATAAAATACAGTAATCATATAGTATAAATTATTAATAAGTACTTTTTACGGTTGTTCTTGAACTGGCCTAGTTTGCATATTGTTTTTTTTTTTTTGGTAGGGTATCGTCAAAAGGTGAAGAAAGGCTAAAAAGGAAAATCATTTAGATAAGTAGTCACTCTAGGATGTGGGACTCAGATGTTGTAAAGGCCGATATAAATCGTGGCTTTCAGAAATAAATAGTGGGCTCCAAAACACCGAGATTGGACATTTGAAGATTGGGCGAAAGTTATTTGGTTAGATGAAATGAAAATTGGTTAATTTAAAAACATATTAAAAAAATTCTAAAGCAATAATCATACTTTTTTAACGGTTTTTGGGACCCCGTAGTAGAATATCTAGCTGATTGGGGAGTACCCAAAGTCAAATAATTTGGCGGAAGCGTTATGGTCTGGAGTTGCATGGCAGTAGCAGGCGTAGGAAACCTGTATATGTACTTGCGAGGATAGTAAGAATAGTGGCATTTATATTTCCATTTACAGATTCCAGCAAAAAAACGTTAACGAAAATGTCATACTTCACTAAAAAGCATGGGTTGCTTTGCGTCATAGGTTTGATGCTTTAAGAATAGCCTTCACAGTCGCCAGACCTAAATCATATAAAGCATTTATGGGAAAAATAAAAAAGAAAGGTTGTCTAACACAATTGCATATCTAAAATTGAGTTGCGTATTATTTATATATGTACATATATAAATAATCTGATAGTGGTAAACCCATCTCATACTTCTTCTCCATATGACATGTGCGATAAACAAATACGATCTTCCTAGTATGGGATGCTAACCGCTCGACATAACCGTGTCGCGAATTATTTGCGAAACAATCGCGATCCCTCGGTTGACCCTTTGCCTCTTCTATACACGCGTTGATAAAGCCTAGGCGCATAAATTGAAGTCGAAAGAAGCACTTGTCTCGAGGCTATCAAACGTGAATCGTTAATGGCGGGCATCCATCACGCGTGATGCGTGACCGGCCCAAATGACACCGTGTTGCAATTTTATGGTCAGAAATTACAATTTTTAGATTGAAGAATGCTCCTAAGGGCCCCCCGGGGCAGGCGCTCGGCCCCGGTCAGCCGTCAAGCGTCGACCCGTGGAAGGGCATCCGTCAACGGCAACCAAAAAATTCGACAAGAATAACTGTGCGAACAGCCTCTTGCATAACCAACGCCGAACGGAACGAAAACCTTCTTCTTTCGATGCGGCTGTTGTTCCCGCAATGGCATGATGACGATCACGATGAGACGAAAAAACAGTTCTGCGGGGGTTCCAGCTGTGAGCTGGACCTACCCGAGTGGGTTTACTTGCGATTGATGCAAAATAGATAGCAAAAAAATTGCTACCATTTTATTTTATATACACAAATAGAATATAGTGGTGGAGTTGAAATGGCAGGTATTGAAGTAATGTGTTCTTGTGATGATGGAAGGCGATCCGTTAATGTGTTTTATGCTGTGACTTCGAGGCGTCTTTCCTGATGTCCCTGGTAACATCTTGTTCCGTCTGCCTCTGCTTATATGTGAACAAGTGTCACATAATTTATATTGCTGGTTCGAAACAGCTATGTCGAATCCCAGATGAGGACGTTAGCGGGCCAATTGCATCACTTTTTGGATACAAATAGAAAAACGCATCCTTTTCATGCAAAGAGTAATTTTTACCAGTATTTAGGGATGGTGATTAACATCTCGAGACGGATGTGCTAATATGTGCTTCATAACATTAACAATTATTGCCGTAATTGTCTCGTTAGGGCTTTTGAGGCGAGCTGGTTTCTCTTAATTTATTCGAAATGCTTGTTAGAACGACCTCTAAATTAATTATGCGGGTGGTTGAAACTCCCATAATCCTCAAATAAGTCATCTATCTGAAAGACAAGCACATTTATGCTGTCCTGAAGGAAAACAAACTTTAGGGCCAAGCTCTAAATGATTTTATTTGAAGAGCTGTTTGAGCTGTGCGAGAAAGTAATTATACACTTCAATGAAAACTAATATCAGCGATAATGTTTTCAGACCTTCCGAGAGAGTTAAATTTTCAATAAGATATTTATCGAACTTTGCAAACATTTTTGAAAGGCCGTCGTTGTTCAATGGTCGACTCAACAAATTAAAAATTGCACTGCGTGGACTATAATTGTATATAAATAAAAATTATGGTAAAATAAATTAATTTACAAAATGTTCCATAGTTGTCGCGTCAGTTTTAAGTGATGCAAAGCAGCAATATTACTGCGCAAAGTCATAAAGTATATCAATTTCGCTAAAACATTTTTTTAGCGATTTTTTAAATATAATAAACACAATCAACCGTTAAGGTTTATTATATTGCAATATAACTAGATCCGTATTCAATTTATGTCTTGTGATTTTTCAATTTTGCTATCATATTTTCCTTTTGTTGCCGAGCGAAAATAAAGCCTCCCCTTCTATTCAACCGGAAATATACTACTCTGGATGTTTTTTCTCACAAAAAAATGGCAAACAAGGGAATTCCATATTTTATGAGCTAACATTAGAATATGAATGGGAAATTGATGGAGTCAAAGTTCAATATCACAAACATTCAATTTATAGGCACTGTATGATAAATAAACAATTCAATAAAATTTTTATATATAATATACTTATATATATATGACCTTTCACTAACCATTGAATATTAAAGCAACATAAAAAAGTATTCGGCGGTTCATGACATTATTTTTTGCCTTTAATGCTAATTTTAAAGTGGAATGAAAGAATATATTATTAATGTTTTTTTCATCGCTTTTTAAAGTTTGACTTTATTCCAAAGATAATTTAATATTTTTTTAATCACTTGGGAAAATAATTATATATTTACTATTACTTTTTAATTTTTCATGTTATTATATATTGTTAAGTAATAAAGTATTTTTAATGTATTTATTTTGAATATAATGAATATTTAGTTCGTAAAGTTTTCAGTTTATTTAATTGAATTGCATTAAAATTAAACCTATGCTATATTAAATCTAAAGCTCGTGAATATTTTCAGCGCTACTTAAAATATTATATATGTATATATATCATATATGTTTCACTAATTTCGTAAAGAGGTTTTTATGCTAATAATATTGTTTGTTTCAAAATTATTAAAAAAATTCTCACAGACTTAAAATCCTCCATAAATAAAGTATTATAAATCATATACTTTAGTTATGCTGCTGTTATTAGTATTTGCTACTCAGCGACATTCAGCTGCGAGCTTTAGACTGCCCTAGAAGGTCGCGATCGCGTCCCTTATTCTTAACGCTTGAAAACGCTCCTATTACACGAGCCATTCAGGTACTTAACAAGCTTGCCAAACATGATTGTTTTGGCAATTGAGATAATGTCTATCTATTTTAAGTGTGTACCATAACTTTTTTTTAATTATACTTTAAATGTGTAATTGTTTATTTATTGTTTGTATCTACTCAACGAGCTTGGAAAACACAATGATGTTTTCGGCGATAGCTATGAGGAGCTAAACAATTATATCATAATTGTAAGTGTGCATCATAATTATTTTTTATTTTTTGAACTATTGTTTGTATAATGGCTATCATGACACATTGGAAAAACCCGTCAAGTCAAATGTGTATTATAAAATAGAAATAAACGAATTAGATTTTCACGTACCCTGTGCAAGGTTTTAGTGTTTGATCCCATATGTTGTTATTATTTATAAACAACTATATTATTTATAAAATTTTTGACAAAAAATTGACAAAAATTTAACGGTGATTCTCAAACTTTTTTTATATTATTAAACTTTAAATACTTGTACAAGATTGAAAATTTGTAGAAATAGTCTAAGCATAAACGTGTCTAAAGCTGATGTTGGAACGTTCGTTCAGGTTGCTGAATCGCATTAAATAGATATGAGAAATTTGATTTCCTATGATGTACTAAATGCCCTTGCTGCACTATAACAGAAAGTGTATAAAATAAATTAAATTAGAAATTAAAATGAAAGTTATATTAAAAACTAAAGGGGAACATACATAAACTTGTTTTAGAAACAATATTTTTATTACCTTTTAAATAATAATAATAAACTATTATGATAATATCTCTTAGTAAATTGATTAGTGTTTTTATAAATCAACATATTATTCTATAGTTTCGGGTCTCTGGATATCTGGACAGTAAATATATCTCTTGGTGCAGAGGTATTATATTAGGTTAATAATATTTACTTGGCGCACCATACCAATTGTCATATTATTAAATATTATAATCAGATTCGTATTCATTATTTGCATAAAATATTAGCATAATTCATCTTTTTTTAAAGTGGTTAGATATCATTCCTACTACTATTACCGTCACAGTAATAATATCACGGTTAATATCAAATTCATCGTCACTTCCTTTAACATCCATTATTATTATATTTCGTCAATGGATAATTTGTAAAAATAAATCAATATATGTATTTATAAATAATTAAAACACAGATTACTAATTGTTAGCAATTTACTAGCTCGAAAAGACTAATATTATTATTTGAGTTGAGTAGTTGAAAAATGTCGATAGTTGTCAATCGCTGATTTGAATAGTGCGAGCGATGTAGCGAGCTCTGCTTGCATCTCGCTCTTTTTTCTAATCGTTTTTATTTGATAACAGACACACAATACTAAGTAAGAATTATGCACAATTAGAGCATATAATCCCGTTTCATCCCATATCATAAAAATATAGATACCCTTTGTAGGAAAAAATCAGTTTAAGACCAATAACTGTCAAGTAATGCGTTATGAGGTCTTAACATCGCCACGTTCGGCCATGTTCCGATGAAAAATTTTACAATAAACTTACACTCGTAAATTAAAGAATATTGAGTTATTTGCAAAGGTTTAAAATATAAGTTTTTTACCAATAATAAATTGAAATTGGCAAAATTAGCTCAAACACATTGAAAGTTTTGTCGACGTAAGAGTGCAACGCTTGGAATAAACATACACTCGGATGTCGACTTCTTAGCGCAAAGGGTTAACTATATTCGAAAGACACAAAAAATTACAAAGACATTACCTTGTCAACCCATGATTGTTAATAGCCTCGCGAGTCGCGCCCTCGGCGTCACTCCCGCGAGTCCCGAGGAACTACTACGGACGCTTCGATTATGTGGACACTCGCACTCGCACACTAATTTCAATTATACAATGCTTAATTCTAACACATACACTAAATTGCACTATCACTTTATAATTAAAAACATCGAAAGGGATATTATTATAAACGAAAACACTTATTCGACAAAAATGTAACGAAACAATATAACGCGCCCGATGACGCATAGCTACTGATTTTTTTTTAAATATTTCAAGATGCATAAACAAGTAAGGTTATGCAACCATAACGATTAAAATGTTGTGCATCTCAGATTACAAAAAAAATATTTTTTATCAAAGGTTGACAATTTGTCTATTTTTTAAATATTTATCTCTCATTCGATTTATTTTAATGCAAGTTCGTTTGTTTATTTTTTGAATGTCTATCTCTAATTCGATTTATTTTAATGCGAGAGCGACCCGAAGGTCACCTCTATAATAATGTTGACCTAGAATTATTGTTGCTGGGGAGTAAATATTGAGATGCGCATGCGTGACTCGGTAGTGGGGGCTCGTCGCGTCGCATCGGTTGCCACTTTCGGGGTGCAGCGCTATCGCTCCTCAGTAATGACGCCGTGTAAACACAATTCGCGTGATTTTTATTTCTCAAGGATCGTAACGTAACAGTATAATGTCGATGATTTGAAGTTTATTTATATGAAAAATATTATTTAAATCTAATTTATATATGACAAATTAACGAAATTTTCAAATGACGTTCTTACGTCGAAAATAGTAAAAAAAAAATATTTTTATCACATATCGATAATATGTTGCCATATCTAGAAGAAACTTAAACATATTTTTGATAATGAAATCCCATACGTCAGAGGATGCCACCGTGGCGTAAGCGGTGGATAACATGTTAACCCTAGAAAAATAGTTTTTTGACGATTTTTATGGCTTTCAGAATATGGATCTTTTATAAGTTTTATAATTTTACTGTAGTAACTTTATTGAAAGATATAATTACGCAAATAAAACTAGCAAAAACACGCTGTCGTAGTTTTTACATTTTTAACAGTTTAACTGCGCAAATCGCCTAAAGTCGCTCAAATATATTTCATTTCTTCAACTAAAAACCAGCTAAAACATTATTTTGAATATTTTTTGGTTATAAATAAACATGAAATATCTTAAAAAAAGAATGAAAAAGTAAGAGTAACAAAGTAAACATAGTAACACAGTAAAATTTACATTTTTCGCGGAGAAAATTTATTATTTTGCACTGGGTCTAATAATAATACAGGAAAAAAATATGTAGAGTGGATCGAAAAAAGAAAAAAAAATATTTCGAAAAATTGTGTATATAGCTTCTTGGTTTACATAAAAAATGTTATTTATAAACTGTTTAAGTCATAATGCTCTTATCTAGCCTCAGGGGTATTTTTCTAATCACACAACAGATTGCGTATTTTTCATCACCGACTGCTCTTTTTGTAGGTTACGATGCTTTTAATAAGAAATCATAGCAAAAATTTTCATTTAAAGAAAAAAAATTATTCAATGATAAATAATAAAAATATATATTTGCATTAAAATAATTCTTATAAAAAATAAATTGCTCACAAGTGCAATGATTAGGTACTTACATATTATATTTTCATCAGACTCAATTCTATACAACACTCTTAAATCTAATGTTCATGTAAATTACATAGTATAAATCCATACACATTACACATATAGTGTTGTATTACGTACAAAATGATCCACCGGTAATTTGGTCAGTTAAGAACGATAACCGTAACGCGTTCTGGGCACACAACAGTCGAGCCGCGTCTACCATTTGACTACAATTTTAAAGAATCGATTCAAAGAAATGTGTGGCAATCTCATTACACCAAAATAGTATCCTATTTTGATTTTGCGTAATGTCCATTGTCGGTCAGTTTGACAGGTAAACCGGGGCCCTTGAGACGTGCCGGTAATTTATTCGTTTCATCCATCTGGCAACTTGTGATCTTGTATGCTATGTAATCTTTTATTGATGAAGAATTACCGAAACGCATTCGATTACACATTTCCCACACGTTTTCCTCTTGGTAATTTGTGCGGTGAAGCCGCTTTTGACTGTTCCGTAAAAAAAGAGTTACGGATGCAACCCATATCAATCATCCCGCATTGTACCGTTTTATACGACCTAATAAATAAGGACGATATGAGTGATGTCCTAGTAATTTGAAGATATTAATATATGTGTTATAAGTATATTGTGGTTTGAAGTTGTGATATAGGCCAAAGTATGAGAACCTATTCATTTTAATAACCTATTCATATAAAACTAGATATTAAGTTTAAAAAGTTATTCAATAGAGGCAAAAGTGGCATATTTTATAATATTAAAAGTGTATGAGATCGTAAAATATTAATTTAAAAGTTAGTGCAGTGTATGGCACTCGGAAACTATTATATTACCAAGTTGCATATAAAGCAAACTTTTACCAAACTTTAAGTAAATTGTGCCTTGAATGAGCTTATTAACTATATTGAATAAAATTAAACTATTTTTTTAATATTTACGTATTTATATATTACGCTTATAATTATTATCTATTGTTTTATATTTTTAGGTATACATTTAAACAATCAATATCAAAATTATTATCTTTTCACAAATTTAATTGACATAATAAAGGATATTGGTGGAAGTATTTAAAAACATAGTGTGCAATTAGAAAAAAAATTTAAAATAATATTTGAGTTCCAGAATAGTTGACTTTTTACCAGCATATTTTTTTTCATTCCCCCTGAAGTTAAATTTATGCTAAAATTATAATAAATAAGAATTGTTTAAAATAACTAGGACCAAAACCTAGTCTGTAGTATAAAATGCGATTTTCCATAGTATCCAATGAGTATTAAATTAATTTGTATCTGACCTTTAACCATATATAGAACGGAATAGTCCGTAACATCTCAGACTAGTAACTCTGAGGTTGCGGGCTCGAGCCCCGGCAGCGACACTCGAAATTTTATTTATTAAAAATGCGCTATTATAAAAAAGCCATCCCCAGCTGCAGTGACATCTATTGGTTATAAATTATATAATACATAATAATTTATATTTATTAATATAGATGTCACCGATTCCCAGACTTTCAGTCTGGTCGTTAATACTTACTTGCAGGTATTCATTATATCTGATTAACTTACTCAGTTGGTACAGATTTACCCAGTTGTAACGCATTGGGCTTACGTTAGATATAGAAAAAGCTTTCGACACAGTATTATATGAAGGTTTGATTCATAGACTATACAAAATCAGCTACGCTCAATACGCTCATACCTGAGAAGTAAGAGATATGTTGTTGAACTAAATAATGAACACTCGATACTGCGTAAAATTCTATCTGCAGTACCCCAGACATGTTTACTTGGGCCATTTTAACGATAATCCAAAAATAAATAAAATACTCATTTATTTATATGTACGCTGACGATACAGCTATTTTATCAAGTGCTTACAGTCTCAAACCAATCGAGAATGAATCACAAAAATCTTTTAAAAACTTAAATAAATATTTTGAGAAGTAAAAAATTAAAACAAATGCAATTATTTTCACAAAATGTACCTAAACTCTGCCACCATCTCTCCAAAAGTAACAATGCAGGAACCTAATTTAAAAAATCAGCGTCAAATAGATGAGATCACACCTGGACTCTATGCTTAAATTTACTATTTAGAGATGTGAGATTTTCTTATGATATTCATTAGTATGGTGTATAAAAATTAGTTTTATTATTAGCAATGATAAAGTATGCTTAAAGTTGTAAGGATATAAATATTGGGATATTAAAGCTAAGATAATATAATTCAACAATAAAATCTTTGCTACTCATAATTTGTTGTCTGTAAAATGATCAATTATTTATATATTAAACCACACGCTTATTATCCTTAATGCATTTTCAAAAAGTATTTAAGAATATTTTAAACAATGAGGGGAAGCTTTCTTGCCTATGCACATTTTTTTGCTTAACAAATTACACCAGGAAACGATCGGAAACGTACCGCGCTCACGGTTGTCTTAAAGGCAATTCTCGGCAATAAATTCAGATAATGCCATACAACGTCGGTGTTTGCAAAAGTTGCAATCCGGAAAATTGTTTAACGATTGTTCTTCTTCGTGCCATAAAAAATAAATAAATATTACAACAACGGCCTTCGCGCTATTTACTGTCCGCGATCTATGTATGTTGATATTTCATCTTAACTTCCGCGGCTAAGTATCTTTCCCTCAACGGGATTTGGTGATACTCTTTCGTGTAATTACGGTAAAGTCGTTTAATGGCCAACAAGTAGCCGAAGCCGCTGCAATCAATCATCCGAAGTATTTTATTCACTAAAAAAATTTTCCTTGCTTTTTTCTAACGCATAAACTATTTATTTCGTCCGCCCGGGGAAAAAACCTCGGCCACTTCACGAGCGCGGAGAAAAAATTTTGATGAGCCAAAAATTGTCTTGCATTCCTTGCCCCGTGCTTTTCTGGCAGTGCCATTAATTAGCCATTAATCAAGATCACACTCAAGCTACCAACGTTTCTAATTTTGTACCTAATGCGAGAACATTTTCTCGAATTCGGAGAAGTGATTACTTGTGTTCCGTTTAGCAAAATTTAAAAAAATGCAAATACAATATTGTTTATAGCAAGTTTTCTGTGCATGTAAATATATATTAGACATAAATAAACATTAAGAACCGGTTTTAAAATGAAAAAATAAGTTTTTTCATACAACTTAATAAACTGCATAGCGTGAGTTTAACTGATTTTTCAATGTGCCAGAATTGCCTTAGGCTTAGTGTAAAATATTTTTATTGTATATATGATTAAATTTAAATTATCATTTTAATATGTAAAACAAGTTTGGTTCTGCGTTGAACCATCGTTTTAAAGTTATTATTTTTATATTTAAAATACATATAAAAAGGGATTAAACTAAAAAACGATTATTTTTCAAAAGGATATATTTTTGTTCATTTTATATTAGACAAAATAAATTATCTATGAAATAGTTAAAATATGTCAATTAATATTACAATATATAAGTTTTATCATGCAAGGTAAAGTATCATATACCCTTCATGAATAATTAAAAAAAATCAATGCACAGTCTATTCTTATCAGTTAAGTCTATATTGATGTAAGTTCAAAATATGCCCGAAAATTATGCAAAAGCTAATTTGCCTAAATCCATGATTTGATTTTCACGATAATAGTTTTGATAAATTATATTACTTAGTTCGATTTTATTTTATTTATTTTATGACATCTTATCATTAATCCTCTTGGATGACCGATTTATAACGTATCAAATTTGACCTTAATGACTTTATTAACGCGACTTAATAACCAAAACCAATAAAAGTGTTTTCTAGGTCTACTCTAGGCAAAAAATAACTACGTACTAATATATAATCTAAACGGGGTTCTAAATTAACTAAAATTATATTATTGCGGTTTTATCATTTTCACATAAATTGCATTATATTACGTATTATGTTCTGAGAATAAATCTTCCGTATTCTTCTTAGATTTGTTTGTTAAATAAAAGTTCAATCAAGGTCGGAATAGCGTATTCTGTACGATCCTTATTGGTAACTCTGAGGCCGCGGGTTCGAGCCACGGCAGCAGACACAAATTTCTATATATCAAAATATGCTATTATTAAAAACAGAGCTCAGATGCAAAGTTACATCTATTGATTATAAATTTTAATACACATAATAATTTAAAATTATTTATTTTTTGGTTCATGAAAAATCTGGAATTTTTAAGTTAGAGTGATACAAATTATTCCACAACATTGAATCAGTTTTAATTCAGCCAATACACAGTATCATATTTCTCAAAAATTAAATGCACTTAAATCAATGTTTGGAATCTAGTGGTTCATGAGTTTATTTTATAACCACAAAATCTTTATATAAATTATTTTTTATTGCATCAGTTTGAAATACAGCTGTAAATTTTATGCAATATTGATATATACATGTATGTTTGTTCTCGCCGTAATATTACAATGGCATAGACTCCATGTCGTATCAAGATTTGGACGATCAAAGTGGAAGCTGCTGCAATTCTCTGTTTTCTGAGACGCGTCTTACTCGATTTGGGCATAGCTCTGCTTATTTCAAGTCAGAAACGAAGTGGCAGTTATGTGATTAAGTTCTGATTAAAGTTCTCAACTGAAGTGTTAGAGAAAGTCTTTGAGTATGACTTTAGAAGTTAAACGTTTTAGAGATCTTCAATTATTTTATTAATAATAATGATTCGAGGCGGATTTATATAATACCTATATTATAAAAAATATTGGCGTTTATAACAACGTAACAGCGGTTTATTTGGCTACATTAATATTCTCTAAAATTCTATTTGCTTAGGGAATGTATTTGGCACAAACATCTTTTTTTGTTAAAATAGGGTCCAACGGTTTTGATGTAATTGTTTTTTAACTAATACTAGATCGTTATTATGCGAATTGTATGTCTGTTATGCCAACGTTAAATCATCATATGACTATCTTAACAAATTATGGATAGACCCAAAATCAAAATCTCAGGTGCCAGGTAATATAATTTGCTATTATACTCTTCTGTAGTTCGATCTAAAATATTGTAAGTGTCCCTGTGATTTTTTAATCCATATTCATTGTAATTGTATACTATTTTAAGTAGACATAATAAATATTTTTCAGTACCATTTATTTTCTCATTAGCAAATTTCATATGAAATTTATTTTGTATTATTATTATTTAGTAGCATATGGTAAATGTTTTGCAAATTGATCAGATTAATATATTAATATGCATTTTAAAACGAGATTAATTAATATGTAATTTTATAACAATGATTAAATACAGATCTTGTGTTCCCAGAACACGGCTTACGGAGCACATTATCCAGGGGCACAGACATTCGGTGGCGAGGTATATAAAAGCAGTTTGTTGGCAAGACCTCACTCCGTAGAAATAGCTCTAAGTTGCATGTACAGTGAAGGACGCAACTGTAGACATTTTATTCCGTAAATGTAGAAGGGCCTTGCCCTGTGGATGCATCTATGAGGCGTGCGGTCTCAGAGGGCCGCAATGGAGCCTTTTTCAGAAAATAGTATTAAATAGGGCCCTATTGGACAAATTAGAAAACTAGACGACGGGCTATCCGCGTTATTGTAACTCAAATGTGCTAATATTTTCAGTGTCTGATGAAGAGAAAACATTTCTATAAAGCATGCAAACATGCAACAAAAAAATTAGAAAGCAGTTTAAAATATATTTAATGCATTTCCAAGAAACGTCGTTGTCTTGTTTAGCGAACGGTCGCCGCAGTACATAATAAAATACATACATTAAAATAATTTATTTATTTATATTACAGCAAAAAATAATGAACGCACTTTTTTAATTAGATATCTTAGTTAAGTGCTTTAATCTTACATATTTTTTAATGCGAATATAAAAAAAAATAATGCATAAGAACGACTGTCAGTGGGATGTACAAGAAGAATATTCTATTTTTTATGATACATACATAACGTGAGAAGAGCGAAAAAATTAAATTCGACAGCAAGTAAAAACGCATTAGTCTATCATTGCAAGTTTTGAAGGAATTGAAGAATTATAATATAAAGAAAATTATAATATCGCGGGTCACGATTCTTAGCAATGAGGAAATGATGAGGAAGTAGTGCCCATGAAACTGCTTAAAATAACGTTAAAACTTTTAATCCTTTAAAAATGTATTTTACTATGTTTGTTCATTGCAAATGTAACTGTAGAAAATATTTGAAGGTTGCAAATAATTAGTTATTAAAATATTTGCTGACTGCAAATATTATTAAAAGTTACATAAATAGATTGATATATTCTAAATTGATTTTTTATTAAATTGCAAGCTCTGAAAAAATACTAACGGTTTACAAAAAATGGTGTAACAATATGGGAATTGGATGATCCCGATACATATTATACAATATAATATATTCTCGTGTGCTTTTCCTTATTTACACACCGAACATAGCATATACAAGTCACAAGTGAGAAGTGTTGTATAGCGTTTTTTTCGGTAAGCCGCAACTATCTCACTTGCCGTATGACCGGCCTAACTCTCAGAGTTAAGGCCGTTGAACGGCCTTCATCTTTACTCTCTCGCATGTAATATAACTGTACTGTACTTTTTCGTTTGTTATTTTTTCCCGCTCTCTCGATCATTTCGTTTTGGCTCTGCCGGTCAGTCCATCAACCCACATCGCGGATATTTGGGACAAAATTTAAAATTGTTTCGCGCTTCCGTTCGTTCGCTTCTTTAATTTCGTTCATAGAGCGAATATTAAAACGGGGAATGCGGCGTAATGATAATCTCGCCGGAGAAAGATAGCACGGGCGTAGCAGAAAAAAATAGACAACGGAGACGAAATAGATGGATTCTCGAGTACGGGAAATCACATCGTCATTATGGGATCAATGTCGACTGGGCTGTTTGTCCAATTCGTTTTTTGCCCAGTTCGAATCCGACTAAGCCTTTTTTTCACGCTACCTCATTACAGGGTACTGTTACCATTCATTCAACACCTGATGGTGTACTTTTTGCAATTTCAAATCAACTTTTCGGCATGAAATTGATCCTGCAGCAAATCTCCGAATCAATTTTACATAATAAAATTCAATAAACCTTCACAATGCCGACCGTATATTATACGTTCGCATTTTTTTATCGTTGAATTTATAAAATAGTATATTTTATAATTTAATTTTAAATTTACTACGTCATATTATACAATTAAATCTAACAGTTCTTTTATATGAAAATAAATTTGTTTTAAATAAATATTAATATAAATCTAGCATGGATTCATTAAGATATTTTAATATCATATGAATTTAACCCCTTAATTTATAAAATTGAAAAAAAAACGATAATTTGATCTTGGTTTTATGATTAAAGTTGTAGTTTCGTACAATTCTAATTGCCTTTCTTATAAATAAATATGGAAATGTTTTTGTACTTTATACCATACATTTATGTATTTATAATATACAATGGGATCATACTATACAGTCTTTAAATTGTATTTATCAGTTAATTAAGACATTATCTTTAATAAATTTTTAGCACATGGTTTATTTATTAATACTTTTTCAGGATAATGGTAATTTAACTTATTGAAAATAACATAACTTTACATTAAACAGAGAAGAGAAAATGTACCTGTAATAATATTTTTTTTATATTTTAGTTTTGTTTGAATAACAGTAAACCAAAACTAACCTTATACTTTATAAATAAAGTAACGTTTGCATTCTTATTATTGCTTTATTTTTATTTTACATACTATTGATTTTTTTTAAATTTATTTGTTATAGATCAATTGATTAATTGAGAATTATTCAGAATGTCTTGATATTATAAGTAATGACGATTAAAAAATATATTATATTAGGGTAGTAATTAAAATATTATTTTATGTACGTATTGTTTCAATAGTAGTTATTAATAATATTTATCTTTTAAAAATCTTAAGTTACTTAAGTGACATTATAAACAAAGGTTAGTATTATTTAATTAACAAAGCCTACAAGTAACTAAATTATCATAAATTAATAATAAAAATATATTAAAATTACTTAAATTAAATATGAAAATAATCAGGTTTATTATTATTAGAGTAGATAATGTACAGAGAAATATTAACATATATTATTAAAAAAATTGTATTGCCTGGGTAGAGTAATTAAAATATGCTCTAATGGGTAAAGTGTTAAAATTTTTTTTTTTTATAAGACTATTTAATTTACGAATTATTTTCATTGCAGTGTTATTATTAGTATTTAACTTTAAAATAGCTTTAGTTATAAAATAATTTTGATTTGTATAAATTAATTAATAAAAACTTAGAAGTAACTAAATTATCATAAAAAATAAAGATAGCAAGTTTATTAAAAAAAAATGTTTTTTAATTTTAACAATAGATTTTAATAAATAGAGCAATATTCACAATGCCTTGATTTTTTTTATACAATGACAAAAACGATCGAAAAGGATGATATATGAATATTATTGAAAAAATAGTATTGCCTGGGTTGAGTAGTTAAAATTTTTTAAAAGTATTTCATTTACGAATTGTTTCAATAATAAATATTATTAATATTATAATTGAAATGTATTTATATTAGTCGAAATTATCAAAGAATGTGATAAAACATGTGTCAGGGATAGAAAATTTTTTGAGCAACGCTAGACAGTAGATCTTGGGTCTTCAAATAGAGCGGTGCAACCTAAAATCCTCAAAATCAAAAACATCAAACGCCGGTTATTCCAGGAAACTTTCTTAGAAAAGTGATGTCAATATGCTTTCTGTATTTTTTTATTATGTATTTACTAAGCACATATTTTTAGAAATTTAATGTAAATTATATATAACCTCATTTATTATTATCAAAATATTGTTTAAAACCTTTCTGAACAATTTTTCTTTTCTAACGAGATGAAAATAGTTAATCATCAAAATTTATTTTAATGTTCTTATATTTTTAAGATTGGTTTGTCATTTACACAATTAATATAAGCTTACATAAGTTATTGTTTACACATTTTCAACTTAAGGAAAATTATTAGCTTTTAAATTAATAAGTGATAATTAAGATAATTATCATTTTTTGTATTAAGTCAATACGCTTCACCAAACAATACCTGCAAATATGAGCTGTACTACATATGCTCGATTATAGATTATTATTAATGATATTTTTTGCATTAATTTAAATTCCTATCGTGCTTGCTGTTTTTTGCCGAATCAATCATTGGCTAAATTAATTTTTCCCATATAATTTTCATATGAACCCTCGACCTCATAATGCCGATATGCGCCGTTGGACGCCGCTTCGATTCGGTCAATCGTGACAGGACAACGCTTCTAATGGACTTTATTTCATTTTTATGACGTAATTGTGCAGATTTGATTTCGCACAGGCACACACGTGTACATACGATTTTTATTGTCCGCCGAAAGGCAAATCAAAACAGGGTTTCTCGCGAAACACTCAATGTATCAGATGTACCCGAAGATGTCCGCCGGTGTTATATTTATTTTTTTGTGCAAAGGCATGTGCCATCGACAGTTGTCGCTGTTGAGGCAGAGAGTCAACGGTCCATCGCAGGTGCAGAACAAATTAGATCGATCAAGAGTTCAATAAACTGCTCGTTTGGATTCATCCCAGATACTATGTGTAGCGGTCCTATTTCTACCATTATGCTTCTCGCTCACAATACACGTAAATATCTGTATCTGCTTACTTGCTTGCTTACTTACTTACCCACTATACACACATACACACACACTGACTTGCTCACATAAATTCACACTTGCAACAAAATGGACATGTTGCAATTACAACCTTAGAATTGGCCGGATGTCGGAATTTAAAACGAGCGATGAACCCCACCTTCGATGATGAATGATAATGCTTGTAAACGAAAAGGCATTAGAGAACGTTTAAGAGTCTAACTAGCAAGATGAAAACTTTGAAATTAATTTAACATTAAACAGTAAAAATCTCACGAGAGGACAAGAAAAAGAGGTAAGGCATAATGAGTTTAGCATTCAAATAACTTAATTCATATAAAATCCGTATAAATAAAATTAAATGCTGAAAATCTTGAAGGCAACCTGTGATTATAATTAATTGCTAAAAAACAGTGATTGGGTTTCCTGTTAAGACTGTTGATCTTTGACCAAATATATTACATCTTTTCATAGTTCGCATAAAGTATTGCATAGCAATCTGTACCAATTTTGTTTTTTCTTAAAAAAAATGCATCACAGAAGATCTTGGAGTTATCTTTATAACCAACGGTGCGACTTGATTTTTTTATATGGTATCGTTCTTCTTAAACTGCCTTTTTATTATAATTCATAATATTTACATCACAAATTGTTTTTCTCAACTTCAAGACTTTATTACTTACACTCAACATGTCAAGATATTCAAGAATAATTTTTAGGATAGTAAAATCGGATACGCAACGTTGCATTATTCAATCATTAATTATGTATCTTTTCTTATGAATAGTTCATTATTTTTATATATCTTTGTTTTGAAAAGATAACATTATTGTATAATATTTTGCAAGGAAATATTTGGCTCTATTTTTAATTGTAGTGTATATTTGCTGACTACTCGATAACTACTACTCCAAATGGAACGAAACAAACGGTTTACGCAATAAAATAAAAAAATATAACCAGCTTCAGTTATGTTGTTTTCATTGCAGGTTCCTTTGATGGAGTGCATAAAGTTTTAGCACATAAGAAGGCATTCTTGTTGGTATTAAGCTGTTGAAAAGTTCTTCAGGATATGCCAGTCACTTGGCACATGACTTGGAGTATCGTATTTCTCTTATCTAATCGTCTTATTATTTAAAGACGGTTTAACCTTAAGACTCTCAACTTTTATTTCATAATAAATAAATAGTAACTGCAATAAAATCACGGTATGATAATATTAACAATATAGATTATTCATAGTTCGATTTCAAAACCTAATTTGCAATATCAATTTGGCGTCCATTTCATCTATGTGTTCGAAAATGAATGCCTAAAATTAACGAAAGGTTAGATATTTACACACTAAACAATTGCGAAAATCGACATTTTTAAATTGAAAGAAGTTTGTTAGAGCCAGTTAGCGCTAACAACACCATTTCAAAGAGAAAAACTAACCACAAGGTCGAACGAATGAAACCAAACTATGCGCCGAACAATCGATGTTGAATTAACCGTCGCTTATTTACGAAAATGCGATTGGAACTCTATCGTCATCGTTCAGTCACAATCAATCATGTGTCATCATCCTCATGATCATGATCATCATCATTCATTCAACAACAACACACACACACACGATCGGCGGCAGTGAAAGTCTCGGATGTGTCGAATGTCTTCGATTCGCTACACACAACGCTCATTGTGTCTTGGCTGTCGTCTGAGGAAATTGGCCACTGTGACCAAAGGTTAATCTGTATTTGGTAATCCGGTCTGACGATGAGGACGAGTTCAAGGCCGTGCGCAGAAACGGAAGCCGATCACGCGTGATAAATGATCATAACTAAACCCATCGACCTTATGCCATGAGCTGACTTGAGACTTCTTCTCTGTATCATCACGCCATTGCGCCTCAGCATCTTTAAGTCTTCCGTGACACGTTCTATTTTTAAGCTGACATTGCATGACTTCTTCCTGATGTTTTTTTGCTTTATGTATTTCGCATGAAACGAGAGGATAATAACACTGATCTTATCTATATTTCTACATGGAATCGAGACATGTATTATTAACTAGTGGGAGGCTAAAGAAAAATCTATTTCATTATTTAATGCAAAATTGAGTTGCCATAAATAGATGATCTTAAAAATTTATAATAAATTAGGAAAGGATAGTTTTCGATAACTGAAATGACAGGGTCAAGGTTAGAAATAAAGAAATCTTCAATCATCATTGTGCTGACAGCATAAACTTAATATTTAAAACCGAAATCAAAAAGTAATTTATCAGGATTATAAATAAAAAAAATCAAAGTCAAAATTTATGAAGTTTTACTTCCTATTCTTTTTCTTTTTTTATTATGATCGTGACCCACTAGCATCATTTATTTTTGAACTTTCTAGACAGTATCACGATGAATATTTGCTGCTCAACAGACATCGCAGTCGACAATAATACAACTCGACCGCCTGTTTCGGCATCAAAAAGCCCGAAGGTTCTTAGATTATTGTAAATTTTGTATTGTAGACAGTTTAAAGCAACAGTTTTATATTTTTGAAGGATCGATGATCTCAGTATTTTACTATCGCTGTAGATTTATTTTTAAATCTTTCGATTCGCTCCTCAATAATTTATATAAATAAAAATAAAAATACGAAACGTATAATAAAAATAAATGGGGTTATACATTGTAGAACACCTGTGCATTAAGAAATTCTAGTGAAAGAGAACATTAACCAATTTATTGAACTAGCACATTTTTGCACACGAATTTCTTTAGAGGTGATATTTTATTTTTACGTAAATACGTTTATTTTGTCAAATAGCGGTAAATGGGAGCCGAAATTATAAATACAATTTCACTCTCTCTTTACTTTCCCTTTGTTTTCAGCTTCCTTCTACTATTTTTTACCCATGTTCAATGCAAATGTTACCATCAAAACCAACGAACACAATCAAGCTGTTTGCAAAAGTGGCGGATAAACGGATTAGGCGCCGGCAGTCGATTTACTCTATAAGGCGGTCAGCCAAAACCCAATAATTAAATGTAGGGTACAATAACGACCGAAGCGGGGTTTAATTCTAAAATCTCCGATGTACATAAATTTACTACAGTCCAAACTGAAGCCGAAAAACATTACGAGATAATGAAACCGAACTGTAACCGATCCAATTTCCTTCTTGAACCACAACGTTAACCAAATCCGTGCGTATTGCGTAGTTTTCGAGAGCTTAACGGGCGGCAGTTAACTCTAATAAACCTGGACAAGTTTTATTGAAATTTATTCAGTTTTACTTGAAGCGTTTGAAAAATTGTAATCTGTATATAACATATAATAATAACCAAGTACAATTAGGACCGTCAAGAGCGTACCCGGACCCTGGGAAAACAATGATTCCGGGCCTCATGACAAAAATGACATGAGGCCCCATTCAATTATAATAATAAAAATAAAAATTGAATTTGCTTTGATTGATTTTCAAACCGCCGGTAATGCATTCTGTTGTTTCAACCAATGAAAATTAAGCATTCAAATATAAAACAAGATGGCTGACAGTAACGTGACAACAGTTTTAAATAATTATTATTTATAAATAAAATATTGCTACGCGACAATAATTTTCATTAATTCATCTTGTACATTGTTCGATTTGACTGAATATAAATGATCGGATTACAAATTGACTAGGTGTGTTATAACTATGAAAATTAAATATATACATACCGTGTTGAGGATTAGAAGAATACATTGATTAAACTAGATAAACAATCATAAAACAATCTTCGTAATGAAATCTTCAAATTTTTTTTTTTTTTGAATTCCCGTTAACGGGTTTCGAGGCTGAAAAGTGAGTTTTTCCTTTTATAATACATAAACATTATCATTGCGTCCGATTAATGCTTATATACGTTAGATTTTGCTGAACTAGGTACGTTTGAAACGTGAACATGTAATATATACTTAATACGTATAAAGATTGAGGTTAATGTCAATCAAACCGTATAAATGCTAATAAAACATATTTTTTTATCTATTGATATTTAGGGATACTATCTTTTACGACGATCGCGTGACAATGATTGTGACGCAGTCGGTTATTTATAAATTATAGTTTTAATTATATTGTCTATATTTACAAATGCTCACTTTGAATCATTTTCAATTGTCATTTTCAATTATCATTTTCAATTTCATGACACTTTGTAAGAAAAATGCTGTGATTATTACACATTTTACTGTTTATTTAATTTCAGAGAACTACGCGCACTTTGTAAGAAAAATGCTGTGATTATTACACATTTTACTGTTTATTTAATTTCAGAGAACTACGCGCAGCGAGCGCTTGCCAAATGACAGAAGAGCTGTCATATGTAAACAATTTTGAAAGGGAAATCCCGGTTTTGGTTGCGCTTGAGAACGAACTACGAAATTGATTTTATCGATTTAAATTGTAAAACACTCATCAAATTCTAAAACAATTATTTTAAAAAATATGTTCACGGGATTTAAAATATTATATTAATAATGTGGATACGTATTAGCTTTTCTGTACAGAAAAAAGACGTACTTAAATTTTGGCGAATGTTGGCAATTTAAAGTGATAGCTTTAAAATTTTTTTTAGAATTTCACTTGAAAAATTTTCAAAATAAGTACTATTCATTAACAACTACTAAACACACAGTGTTGAAAAAAATTCCTCTTTCTGACGCCTTCAAAAGGAAACTACACAAAATTGTAAATTGTAGATTTATTCAAAGTTTTTTTTTCAACCTTAAAAATAATTTTAATTTTATTATGGATTTTAAATATTCTTAATTTATTACAGATTTAAAATATGTTTAGTTTATTATCATATTATTTTTAATACAGTAAAAACTTTTTGCACTTATTAATTATTAAAATATATAATGCTGCGCAGAAAAAACATTTACTTTAAAAAATATATTAATCAAAATATTTTATAATAAAAATAGACAAAGCTCTGAAAATTATTAATATTTTTAAAGCACATATTGTGCTTACTGTCCTCTTTTGGTCTAAAGTAACAGATTAGGTGCTTGATAGGTGCTTGATAATTTCAGTTTATTGTTTCTTTCTAATTGGTAATATTTTTGAGCGAATGTGTAACCGATGCTATTTATTATTATTATTTATTTAAACTGGAAACCTACTTTAAAATGATACCAAATATTATTTTTTATGTTGAAAACATTTTGGTATTTTTTGGTTTTATTAATATTTAGTTAAGTTGCAAACCTATTTTACAACGTATCTCTTTGTAATGAATACCAAACTATCGAAATTCCCAGTATAACGAATTTTCAATAAACTTTCATCCAAAATGTTTCATTGTAACGAAGACTAATCTCAGTATAACGAAATATTTAAATCTGAATTTCAGAATGACGTTAGAACTTGACATAATATTTCTCCGAATTCAGTTCTTCTATGACTTAACGTGTGCTGGATGTGTTCACAAGCGACATTCAAGGTATTTCGCCGACTCTCAAATTTTTTTTATAAAACATTTTTTTAACAAGTTTTATTGTGTTTATTACATACTCTTAAAAATGGACAAAAAACTATCTGTCAATCTTATAATAGGTATTCTGATGCTGTAGTAATATGGTAATTAAAAATAAAATAAAAATATATCATCTTCCTTACATTCATTATAACGAATTTTCGGTATAACAAAATTAATTCATTGGTCCCGTGAGCTTCGCTATACTGAGATTTCACTGTACAATGTTTAATTTTAATATTATCTAGCTGTTTTAAACCTAAATATAAATGATATATAATATTCAGTTTTATTATTAAATATGTAACTTTAAATAGTATAAAAGGTTTTCCTCTGAAAATATTTAGTTAAGTTGTAAACCTATTTTCAAATGAATTGAAAATGCTAAGTAGTTTTTTATAGATTGAACCATTTTGACTATTGTTAAAAATCCTAAGTATTATTGTCTAATTTGAACTATTAAATTTAAAAATAGATTTAAAAAAAATCAGAACGCAGCAAAAATAATATTTAAAACCCAAAAAGTTGAGTGTCCGGTATTCGCACACTCGCTAGCTAGTATGTATAAAAAAGGGTTAAACGAACTTATACATGAAATACTTCAGTACATATACATCTCAAACAACTGTAGTTTAGTTTAGAGTCATTATTTGCGGTCGTTTCTACTTTTTTTTATTAATATATTCTTGCTATGATTTTTTCAGAGTTGGGCCTCATAAGTAAAACAGGCCTCGGAAATTTTTACCCTTTCGGCAAGCCTGCACAGTTCCTATCTTCCGATCTGTCTCGTAATTTTTTAATAAGGTAGGACTTTATTTTTGACAATTATTAAATATTCATAAAACATATTTTCTGATGATTTCAAACTATTTTCACTTTATTAAATACACTGTATGAGACAATTCCAACTGAATCGATTGAAATATTATACATATGATTTTCAGTATATCTTTAATAAGTAATATTACTACAAATTCATCTAAAATTAGAAAAATACTAGTGTTTCTATTTTTATACTCTCTTCGTCTCTCTCTAGACGAATTTCTTCCATACGATGGGAGATAAATAATAAAAAGAATTCATCCGATTCACGCTCGAGTTGTTACGGACACACTTCGTTAAGTCCATGTCTTTGACCATTCGATTTTGGGTTTCTTAACCGTCTGCACGTTCGCAATTATCACCATTTACCGAAATTGGTAAGAGCTAGATGCCAGTATAAAATGGAAAAAAATCAAAATATATATGGCAAATGTGTAATGAGTTTAGATAATGGCATAATTAAGTAAGAGCGATTGAACCGTTGTGCAAACGCGTCGACAATGGATGTTGAAGAACAACAAATTCCGTCGAGTTTTTGGCCAGTGATGGTCTAGCTTTGAGTTATGTGTATATACTGTGTTTTTTAGTCTGGATTTTTCCCACAAAGCACCAACGAGTCGGTGTGTCATTGTCCCTTGTTAAAGAGGAAGTTTCGATGGTAAAAATAGAGCGGGTGTACCGTTATGTCTTTGGAAGACAGGTGCTATCAAATGTGCGATAATACGCCGTAGTAAAACGACCTATTAAATTAAAATTTAGAACCACAATAAGGATACAATCAGCATTAAAATGTAATATACATATTTAGACTTTATTTGAACTATATTCGAAAAATATTTTAATGTTGACACTATTTTTAGATCAAATTGAATTTTAAAATACAATTGTAGTTTTTCTCTTATCTGCAATATAAACCAAAGTCATTAAGACTAAATTTCAATGATGGAGTCTTAAAGTAAAAAACTCAACTAATCATATATTTATATAACAAGGCATGACAATTAATTTGAAGTACTTATTAAAATCTTAAGTAAAAAAACGTAATTAAAAAACTAGTGACATTAAAAAATACGCATCCAAACAAATCGAGTAATTAAATTTTTCCACCAGAAGATAACCTTTAATTTAAATTATAATTGATTGTAAACATTTATTTGCTATTTAACTGACATTTTATTATTTGTATAGTATATTAGCAGTTGTATTGAAAATATCAAGTAGAATAATTATTTGAACATATTTTTATGTTCGGTGGTTAAACATTATGTATTATTATTATTTGTTTATATTGTATAAAAAATACCATTTTTTCGATAAGAAAAATATATTGTATTGAACGTTTTGCGATGGTTTTTAATATAATGCATTAAATTGAGAGACTTGTTTTTCGTAGATTTCAACACTTTTATTCAGAAGTTGGTTTCAGAACGTTTCACCACCGAAATGTTGGCAATCACTGTACCAACGACTCTAGATTCTTTGATACAGAATACGAAAAAAAGTTAAACCGAGATGTATTTTTGCGCCTTATTTTCGAAACATCGTCCGGAAACTGAATGAATTAGTAGCGTTCAGCGGAATTAATTGGTTCAACGTGAGTTTTGTATGCAAATGATTCTGGAGAAAAAAATCATAAAGGCCGATGCACACGTACGGCGTGTACATGATAAATCGTTGTAAACAAAAATGTCCGTTGATTTTTTTTCAATTATGTAATTGTTGTTCTCACGGCGTTCGGGGTTATTGTCTTCTCGTTCTGAGGCACGGATGTTATCAATATCGCTCGGGGTGAAATAAATCTTAATTTTCTACTATGGCATTTTTTTTCTTTTAAATAATACGACAAGGAATAAATGATATATGCCGCTAAAAGAGCGTTGCTTAAAAAATATCATTGGACATGATATATTTTTTAAGGCTTGTTTTAAGTTGTGTTCGCTGTGTTTAAGATTTGCAGTTTGAATCCTACGGGATGTATTGTTAGTTATACACAGACAATCCATTATAATTATTTGACCAGTCTGACGGCGAGTTTAATCTCGACGCTAACTAGACATGGGAGGCTCGTGAATATTTATGAGTTTATTTTATTTGAAAACTGATTCGCCTTTTAATAACCCTACCCTCACGCGCGACTTTTTAATTAAAAAATGAGAACCATTTGCTTTTAACTAAAATGTTATATACTTAAAAAAAAATACTTAATATTACTTATAGCTCAAAAATATTTTTTAAATACCTTTTATTAGATGTACAATATAAAAAAAAACAATTAAAAAAAATAGCTAGCAGTTTGTTTATATGATTTTACTATCAAAATCATATTAATAAAGTAAAAAAAAGCAATCGCTTTTTAAAAATGTTTATGGCGGCAAATTATTTTTTTAACTCAAATCATTAAAACAGATTATTATTAAAAAAAATTGGTAAGAACAGCTGATTTTAAAGCAAGGCCTTAGATATTAGTTCTGAATAATAAATATTACAAACAAAGGGAATTGCATTATGATACGATTATATTACCATCGTGAAAATACATTTTCTATAATTTAAGTGAAAATGTCATTTGCTTCCAATATATTTTTTCTATAGTAAACAATTTATTATACATCCGAGGGTGAATTAGATTTGTCCGAAATTGTCAATCGAAATGGGCGGATTTTTTTCGCACACTCGTCCTACGCCCCTGATTGTACACACCCCTCGTGTAGTATAACATATAGACACTTTTGCGTTTTAGCCAAAACAAATAAATTGCAAATACAGCGAACGGGCGGTCGGCCATTATCCAATGAATATTTATGTGTCGAGAGGGGCAAATAGCCTAATTCGCCAACGGACACTTAATCCCTCATTCTGCTGGAACTGGATACTCTCTCGTGCACACAGATGACGGTTTAAAGCATCCTAGTGCATCACTTCCAGGAAAGTTTATTTCGGATTGCCGCTTGTAACGGGAAACGTCCATGTAAGGAAAACCAGGATGTTTTATATATCATAATTTATGGCATAAATACGAAACATATGCGCATATAAAACATTTAATGATATATTTAGGATACTGAGTATTTCCCAATATCCTTAACCGGAAACTATCTAGACTATTAAAATACAACTCAAACTAATAAACAAGTTATTAGTATTCATATTAATGATGATGATGATGGAATGTCAGTTTATAAAATATCTTTTTGTATGATGCTTCACTTTTATGGGAGGATTTAGTACTGCGTAACTATATACTTATTAACACTAACAAGGATTTCTATTAAAGCAACCAGCTATGTATTAATATTTCCTGTTTGCCAAATCACTAAAATTATTACCCTTAACCTGCATTTCTCTCTCAGGAGATCAGCATTTTTCCTATCACTTCATTCGGATTTATCCCCTCATCTATCGAGATATGCATTGTTAATGATGTTTATTCCTTCTTTCAGTATCCTCACACATTTAAAGAAGGCACCTATGATTATTGGATTATTTCGATGTTAGATTTTTTGTCTGCACGCTAGATTTTATTTCTTTATTTATAAAGTAGTACATAACAATAAACTCATCAAATGATTAAAAAGTACATGTGAATTTTTTTCCCTGTATTTCTGCTCAGATATGTCTGAAAAAGTTAAGCAATGTAAAATATCCATATAGTTTAACTTTTTTATTATTTTGGAAGTACATATGCATGTAAATTATAAGCTAAGTTTAGATTTTTATGGAATATTTTTTATACTACTACGCCTTAGCTACATTTTAGAAAAAAATAGAATAACCTTATATTTCATAATCAATCGTAGTTTAAATTATATTATAATTATTAATTTTGATCTCCCAGCCAAGATTGTGTAAAATTACAATAGTTTTAAGATAATCAAGGTAATTAAAGCAGTAGATTTAATTGCCATTTATCATGTGCTGTGTTTTTTTGCCTATTGACAATTTTTAATATTAAACATCATAATACTATCGCTTTTTTGTATTCTTTACATAATTTTATACTGCACTACACTCTCTGGAAGTTGTCCGAACCGAAGTTACAACTGAAGTCGGCCGAGACTTACGACTTCGAGTAAGCCACCACACTGCTGCAAATTTCATATGCCGTCCGGACGGCGGCTTCTGTCACATACAGCCCGCATATTTGCGCGCGATCAAAAAATGTGCCAAATAATGACAATTTTTAAATTGTCATATTATTATAATTACGCTACTGATAATTATAAAAGTTTGTGTGGGCACTCACCAATACAATATCAGTGAAAACTTTTCGGTCGTAAATATTCAATTCACGCAAAATCTTTGTCAGCTTTTGCAAAACGCCATAAGGCATAAAAATTATACTTCAGAATACGAACACCACATCTATGACTATCCTAGAATTTGTCGCCATCGATTCTAAATAAGAATTCGTTATGGTGTGACATTTATATAAACCGATATAGGAAACAATTTTTTTAAACAAAATCAAGTACCACTAATTATTTTTTAAATATTTAATTTTATATGAAAAAAATATAATAACGATATCTGTTTGAATATACTGTAAAAAATATAATTACTCCCTTTTGGTGCATTAAAATATTTAAAGATGTCAGTTAGAGTCTGTTGAAGTCCCCGATAAGCATGTGGTATTATAACTTGACCACGTGACCACGATGCAGCGATCGACATGCGTGTTAATCATAGGACGCCTACGCGCGTACTGAAATTAAAGCGAGTTACTCGTTCTATCTAAGTTTGCGAAGCACCATATCATTATCTCTCTCACTCTCGTCACTTAACAAGCAAGAGAGCAAAAAGGAAAGTATCTCACCGCTTGCGCTCGAAAGAGCAGCTCCGACTTCAAACTTTTTGACTCAGGTCCTTTTGCCGACAATGTTCGGAAGCGCTCGAATCTAGCCAAGTCGACTGAATTACCCCCACTTTACTTCCCGTTCTCGGTAGCCTCGGACAACTTTCGAGAGATTTTAGAGCGGACAAAACCGAACTCGACCGAAGTAACCCACTATATTCTCCATTCTTGGCCAACTTGGCCAACTTCCAGAGAGTGTAGTGCAAGCATTAGAGGTTTGAGAATAATATGCTAATAAAAATAATGTCAGCTATTTTTTTCTACACCTCATTAATTCTAGAATAGTATTACTGTGGAAGCTAATTCTCAAATGTAATTTATGTAGTAATTTTCCCTAGTATTTTTTTTCAAATAACATTTTTATGAATGTAAACGTGAACAGCGTGTCTAAAATTCTTACTGTGTCAATTTTACCGTGTACATCTTACCATGGAGATATTTTATCATGCGACTTTCTTACCGTATGGTCATTTTACCGTCGAAGACACTAAAACTTTTTAATCGATAAAAGATCCAAATGCCAAATAATTCTAATGTCAAAAAAATAAATATTAATAGGAAAAACGTAGATAATAATAGCAATAAAAATAGGTTATTACAATTCTTTTATTTAAAAAATAAAAAAAACAGTTATTTTTACTTGACACTACTGTTTTACTATTAGTAAAAACTAAATCTATTGTCTTAAGAATATTTCTTGTTTTAAAGTTTTAAGATCTTCACATTTTTTTTTAATTACTATTTCAATGTCCAATAAAAATAGAAAAAATCTTGATTACAAATCGATTAAACAGTTTTAGTGGTTTCGATTCGAATTTCAGAAATAATTATGAAGCAATGAAAATGTAAGTGATTTTTTTATCTATAACTCTTAATTTTTCAATACGTAAATATCAAAAACAAGTGATTCGTTTTGTTGTATATTATATACAAACTCAAGTCAAGTTGAGTTGTTATTTAAATATTTAATGTCAAGATGTCAATTATATATAAACTCTTAACCACAAAGATTGAATGTCAAGTCTAGAGGATAATTATATGTTAAAGAATAATTTTGATTCTAACGTCATTGATGTCTAAGTGTAGCTCATGTTCTTCCGTCTAATTCTTGACACTTTTTTACATGGTTGATAAAGGTATAATATTATCTTTAATTTATAACAAAGTTTATCAGTGGCAAAGTAGTGCTTCTTTGAATTATTCTATACAGATTCTGAATGCATTATTTAATAAATTAGTACAATACAATAATGAAACATTTAATGTAAAATTTATAATTTTTTGTAATGTTATATTTCATATGTATGTTTTGATTATATAAGCTATGTTAACTTAATGAATTAATAATTGGGGTCCTATTTCAAGCACAATATAGCGTATAGAAAACATGCAATATGTTCGGATTTGTCTTGTGATCATTTGAAGAGCACGAAAGCACGGTGTGCTTTGTATAATCACATAGTGCGCAGTATTTTTGAGCATATTTTTCTGGTCTGGTTACTAAATAAAGCAATCAAACGAGAGAATATATTTTTTTTTCTTTTAAAAATTCCTACTTGGTATACTGGGATATGATTTCCTCGAGTCGCGTCGACGAGTGTAATTGAGGAAGTACTGATTCAAGTTGCTAGTATGGAATATACAAATTATAAATATTCTGGTAAAACTTTTTCTGTGACACTTAATTACTAGCGTTTGTGTTCCCAAGTATTGTTTGACGTACTTCATTCAAGAACAGGAGCATTGGAAACTTTACAATAAGCACAGTTATCTAACTTTTTAACTATTGGTTTGGAATTGAATTGTGATCTAACCATTGAAGGTGTTATTGTAAATATTTTTGAATATATTTTTTCTTGTACAGAATACGAAACATTGGCGCAAATTACATACATGTCAATTAATCAACATAAATAAGTTTGCATTGAATTTCAGTAGCGGTTTCTCATTGTAAAATAGATTCTTAGAAAATAAATTCTGGTTCACTACACATGCCAAATTGACTCTTTGACAGCTATTATTATAATATAAGGTGAACTTCTGGAATTATCCATGCATCATGTTCGTGATACGAACCCCTTAAATTTCACATGCAAAACATTGGGTTAAGCTACAGGGCTGTTGACACTTTCCCGGTTTAATCGCCTTTATGGTAGAACGAGGCCATTTAATTTACATGTAACGATCGAGTTCAGCGAAAGGAATTCATATTATTTGCGACGTGCAAAAATGGTAGTAAAAGTGTCAAATATCAAGTCTCAAACAATGCTCCAATTTGATAAACGAGACTATGCGAACGGATCTCTGGCAAGCCATTGTGTGCTGAATTAAAATTATCTCAGGTATTTAACGTCGGATGTTCCGAGGCCCGGGCAAGATTTATGATAATTCTGCTCGAATTATTCCGATGTAATCAAGTGGCTTGTATGTAAAGTGACAAGTTTAAGCCAGGAGGCTGTCCATCGATTCACCCACGCCTCCCACCTCACTGCATGATGATGCTGCAGCAAGAACAGTACACCTGTTCTTGTCACCAGGTAACAAGCTCGATCGCGATTTCAGATATTCAGCAGCGAAGCAGCACCTTCGCGCTAGGGATGGATAAAAAAATCAGTAAAAATTGAGAATCATTTATTATAAGAGGCAGAAAATTTTGGAATATTATATTGTAGAACTCAACACTATCTAGAACTTTTATAGATTTTAAAGCAAAATCTAATTTTCTCATTTTTCAGACGATACTAAAAGATTTTACTTATGGTATTCATCGAACTTTTGTGAGTCTAAATCAAATTGTTGACGAGTCGATTTCGCTCCTTTTTTCTGTATTTTCTGTACTTGCAATTCAAGAGTCACATTAAATGTGTATGATAAAAATAACGGGTTTTGAGGCCGAAGTTTGTTGGAACTCCTATTTTCACTTAACACAATCAAATGCTATTGTATAGTCTACAAAGCAAAGGACCAACTTATATAATTAAGCATTTCTTTTTTTATTGCATCTTACTGGGGTAAGATATAATTTGTTCACTTTTTGGTGGCTCTGTATTTGTGCAAGGAAATAAATATGGATTTCACCTAATCTTGAGGCCATATTTTGTTGCATATATAACACATTTTGTCAATTCCCATGTCTCCAAGTTCATTAATCATTTCTGCTGGAACTTCATAGCTACATCGGAATTAGTTCGTCTATAGTTTTTTTAATGGCTTTAAAAAACATTCTACAAGCAATATATCTGGTTCAAAGTTGAAATAGTTTATAATGCTTAATTCTTTGGATAAATTTACTTAATATAGTTCTGATATAGATACCTAACGGTTTATCTTTACAAATGGTAAGATTCTTACTATATAACAATAGCAGTTAACGTGCTATGGAATAGACTCAGCAGTGTAGTACAGGCGGCCCTCGACTTTCGCACATAATTGGTTCCTGAAAATGTGTGCGAATGTTGAATGTGTGAAAGTAGAAGGAAGTAAAAAAAAAATTGTGTGTATTTTAAAATATTTATTTATCAAGTAAATATAAGATGTTTAAGAGGCGTTTAAGAGACATGTTTAAGTGGGGTTTGCGGGTGTTTTCTTTGAAAAGTTATCAAGAGTTAACTGTTTTCCACTATTCTTTTTCTTTTCTTCATATAGTATTTTATAACATGCTGTCTTTATTGATCGCCCTACGCACTTGAGATATGCGTTCTCCATTGGGATCACAATCTTCCATAATATTTAAAAAATTGTCAAGATCCGTGAAGGCTTCATTCATATTTTTCATTGTTAAAGAGTTTTCCAAAATAAACCTGTCTCATCTACATTAAATATTTGACTAGAGGAATATTCTACATCTTCAATAATTTTGGATAATTAGGAAATAAATTCTTTTGCAGCATCTTTATCCGCATCAGCCGATTCTCCAGTAAATTTAATATTATGAAAAGAATACCTCATTTTAAAACTGTAAAACCAACCGTTACTTCCAATTCCAATCTTTGTGTAAACTAAGAGCTTTTGCTTGAATAATAGAAATACTCAGAGGGACATCTTTTTGATGTTGGTCATCGATCCATGTTGACAAAGATTTTTCCATTTCATCTATGTTTTTTTTTTTGCCGTGTTTTTTTGGAAACATATCTTTAAAGATTGTGGAAATACAACTTTAATTTCCAAAATTTTGCACGTATTCCCTAATTATATTTTTATTTTGCAAAATTGAACATATCATAGATCAGTTTGTATCATACGAACGTCCGATTGAAGCAAAATATTCACCGTTATCAGAACGTCTAATAATTTCCATCTTTGTCTCGAATCATGTGAAGTTTATGAGTCCTTGATTTCTTTTTGTTCGGATCAACACTGAAGTTTTTCCGTTTCTCACTCATGTTTATAAACTTTTTTTTAAAAAAAAAATTAAAAAAATGTGCGAAAGTCGAACGTTCGAAAGTCGAGGGCCGCCTGTATTCTTGTTTGTATTTTACAAGTGTTTGGACAATTTATTTTTTGTGATTTTTAGATTAACGTAATATATTAATTGAATTATACGAAATATTTTAGTATATTCAGGCGTATTAAAGTAGTAGACAGTACAAAAATCTGAATTTTGTATAGTAATTATTTTGTTGAAAGTTTGATCTTTTATTATAAAATTAAAAATGTAGTGATAATGTTTATTCAAGAGTAGCTTTTATTTGTGGTAAAGTAAATTTTTCACTCTTAAAAGTATATATACATCTGCATTTTTCTTACATTAATATTACTGATTTATCATGTAAAAATAAAGTATTTTTCATTTACATTTTATATAAATAAAAAATACCATATTTTTTATTATAGCATAAAGACATTAAAATCGTAATTATTAAATTAATGTGTATGTATAATATACCAAATTTAGTTGAGAATATTGTGCATTCGAGAAGAGACTGTTCTTAAGCCGCAAACGCAATTACACTGGCAATACTTTAAATGAACTTTACTTAGACTTAACCGAGGTATTTACTTAGACGCTGAAATTTGTCTGGAAGAATAATGATTCAGCATACAATAGTGGATAATTTAAACTATAGTAGTATACAGTGTGAGGTTAACCTAAGCCAAAATATACCTTAGGCGTGGAATTTCAATGACTCGTGGCGCCTTTTATCATCACGCCTTTGTATAATATATTTATGCATCGTTAGCTGATGTTAATTTACAATGATTGCATAAAGTGTGGGCGAATTACTTCGAAGATCGCACTTAAACGCGCAATAATCATTAAAAGTGTACTTAATGTCCTGATGTCGAACGCATTGTGCACGTATATAAATCAACATTGAAAAATGTACAATTAAAGCGCAATAAGCACTCATATTATATACGAATTAATTTTAGATTCAAACTCAAGTCACGAGCGCATCATGGATTACATTTACAATATGTCCGTTTGAAGGTAGTATTATATATGATGAAGTCACACGCGTGTGTTCTGCTGCGTAACCCGATGATGAACCATTGACATTTTGGTTTTAGGCCACACGACTTATGATAGCGCGAAGGACTTCCTTTTGTGTATTTTTATGCTAATTGATTGCATGAAAAGTTTATGATGCTTTGTATTTAAATATACTATGATCCTAAAATTTTATATATGTATATAAAAAAATACAATCCCTTATCTTTATCAATATTTGCAATAAATCTCATTATTTAGTAGTGAAGATTCTCTCATCTTAAGATGGCCTTAGTCCTCACAAAAGCATTAAATGTTTAGATCATTTTAATGACTCAACTCTTCTCTTTTATAATAAATTGTGAAAGAATGCATGTAAAAAGTTCCGCATATGTAAAAAATCTATTGAACATGAAGGGCGTCTAAAAATTGACTCCGGATACAATCATTTTTATGAAGGTGCAAGTATCAAAAATATATACTAAGATATTATCGATCTTTTAAATATTTAACCAAATCCTCCATGATTACCTTCATAAATATAATGTTAGTTCGAGATGAGATCTAACATTAATTCTTCCGCATAAATCAGATTCGAGTCGATCTTCACGCAATTTGTGATTTAATAATGGACTATATTGGGGCATAAGATTTATGTTGGTTTAAAGAACCTTCTATTGTGTATTCTTGCTAATTGATTGCATGCAAAGTTTGAGGTACTTTGAAGCGAAAAAAATATCTAAAGTAGGGGAGTATAAGGAGCGGATATGTCACACAAAGGGCGCCTGCTAGAGCATGATACATCAACGTCGAAATATTTATTACAGCGAAAGGTGGGATACCATAAATTATATTTGCCTATCTCCCCCAGACTGCAAACACAGTATTAATCAGTCTTCGGATTGTACTTGTCTTATTTGCACACAGCGCCCTTTCCTTGTGTTTAATATCTTACGAAAAGTTGATGGCGCACTTCCGAGACGTTCATTTTTAATACGGGCAAACATGTTGCGAATGCCAAAACACAAATGCACATGTGTCTCGAAAATGTTACATGCATATTTAACAGACGCGGTGGAAACGTATGTTGGCTCTTGTAGTGTTTTATTATATGCGATATAGCAACAAAATACAGGCTTTTTGGCAAAATAAAAAACTGTATCACATATTGTTTTCTTTGGTTAAAAATATATTAATTTACTGTTAGTTTTCATGATCAATGGCTTAAGTATGTCAATGTCAAATTAAATCCATCTTTGAATTGCATTTTTAAACAAAGAAGCTTTAGATAATATATATAAGATGCTTGCCTAGTCATAAAATATAAACGATATGAACTATATAGCTTGATTTATCATTTTATTGCAGACAGTTAGCAATACTATTGTAATATTGACAATGTTTCATTTACAGTTTTATTATAATACAGTTATAGTGAAATTCGCAGCATATACATATTTTAGTAGATCGCAGATTTGTTTAAATCAGTATATAAACATATCTCAAATGGTTATACTAAAAATTTTGACCACATTCTCAGCATTAATATATGTTAACTAAATGTATTTTTAGTTATATCACTAGTTTCTCCTCTAATATTTCATTTTCTCATAAAATATTTAATTTTACTTTAAAGTTATTTTAGTAGACTATGAAATATATTTATTATGCAATTAAAGGTTTTTATGTATAGGGTTGTGAATATACATTTAATTACACTAATAAAACGCGCCATTTAGAACAGTTTTGGGGCACATTATCGCGGGGCGCAGACCCTCAACAACGCACCATCTAGGATCTGTTTCATGGGGTGCGCTATGGTGTCGTTGTCCTTGATTCAGACTTCTGGATGCAGTGTGAAAGCGTTATTGGGGGTCAAAAAGTTAAATTATGAAAGCAAAAAGGTAAATTATGCTTTTTTCAAAGAGAAAATAATATCTAATGCTCAATAAATTAAACAAAGCGATGTTACAAAAATTACAAAATAGGGAAATGAGAGTAGTTTTAAATATAAATAGATTAATTAGTTGTAGAAGTATGATTGCAAGATTGGATATTCAATAAATATTGAATATGAATGTTTTAGTGTTTATGTAAGTTAAGAAATAATATGTTAATAGAGTGTTTAAATAAGAAACAACTTCGTGTATTAAGAAATAAATTATAATATTATAGTATTTTTTTTATAAATAATAAATAAATTAAAAGTGTCGTATAAAAATATTTTCATTTTATTCAAAAATTGTCTATGCCCTGAAAGTCTTTAAAAAAGTTTCAATATTTAGCTTTCAAAGCAAGGTAAATCTCCTAGCTCATATTTAGACTGCTTAATTATTTATTTTCATGTAGAAAATTTTTATTTTTAGGCAGTTTTTAAATCATTTTCGACTTGCATGTGATGCATTTTATAGATATATAAAAAATCTTTGGTGACAAAACAATGCCATCCCTTTCATGCGAAACGAAACAACCATGCATTCTTCTTTATCCGCGGTGTGTCAAGTCTTGATGATAAACGATCGTATTGTCTTTTCAAAAGCAAGACCATTTTCATCTCTTACACTGTCACTTTTCTCAGAGACGTCTTTATTGCGTCTTTCGCGTCACTCTGAATGGTAATTTTAAAAGCAAATTGGCAGCGCATCTTCTACGACTATATTCTGACCACCTAAGAAGCAATTCCATACAACCAGATGCCACCACATCGAATCGAACGTTACTATTTTTGTCACTTTGATCTGTTCCATTACAAAACGCATTCCGGAAAAGATTGAATTGTCAGTGAAAAGTTTGAGCATCGCCGCTCTTGGTGGGCGTCAAATAAGATGATCACGCTCTTATCCAAATAAAATCATTTAGTGAAGAACTGAAACAAGTTCCATTTATCTCTTTTATCGTGCGTATGAAAACGCATTAACCATTCTATATTTACCCACATCTAACATATTATACCATCTTAAAGCTCGAAACGAACCATAACGTCTACCTACCACATTCTAGTTTTTATTTAGATTTTGACTAAGAATTTCTATGCTCGTTTTCTGACAACTTTGTTTTCCGGGTGCAATTTGACATCTATAAAATAAATATCACCGAGGGCGAGGGTCCCCCGGGAGTATCCCTCGGGCTTTCCTCTGCTCTCTGGTCCCTCTTGAAGACACTGCACAACCCTCTGAGCGCCTAGACACCCTCGCCGACACGCCTTCCTTTTGAGGTGAAAGCGAGTGAGAGTCCATTGAAATATGCCGGGGAAATCAATCATAAAGTGGATGTTGGGGTGGGAATCAAGAAATGTCGTCTGAACAAACACCGCGTCTGGCGTAATTGCTTCTATGTGCTCGTGCTCTTGATTGAGTTCAATTTGACACAATGGTCGAATAAAATTAAATACCATAAGCGAAATTCAATTTTACGTCGATACAGTATTCATTCAAATCAATGGCTTACAATTTTAATATATTATATAAAGTAACACATATTTAATAATAATATAGTAAAAACAGAATTTAATAATGTGAAAATAAAAATGCGCTTATTTCTTAGAATTGATTTTTAGCTATACTAAATTATTAAATTCGATTGCTTTGGATGTAACATTCATAGTGATTGAGTGCTATTAATATTATATTTGATCGAGCAAAACTAAGCACTGCTCTCTACGTATATGCCATAAATACCATTTATGAAAACTGCCGTAGAGCATTTCTGTTTTTTTTACGTAAAATGCCATAGAGACTATTATTATATATATCAAATAAATTTAATTATTATTTTTTCATCTATCAATTTAGATTTCTGGTTAATTACTTTGCTGTTCATAAAAACAACATATTAGCAATAGTAATACTACATTTATACCAAGTCCAGGAATAGCCTGAACCGTCAAACCAGATTTAAATATTAGTATTCCAAGCACTTTTGCAATACCAAAATACTGTTATATATATGTATTAATATTTTAATATTTTTCCTATAGTAAAATATCAGATTTTCTGTTTAGTAATTAAGGCATTAATTTTTTAATGCCATAAGGTCGACTATTGAAAATTGTTTATTTTTTGTAAGACTTCGTAAATCACAAGCTCTACATAAATGCATACATATACATTATACCATCGCTTATAACCAGCCCTGTTATCTATATAGAAAGTTAAAAATAAGATTTGTTGGACTCGCGTGAGTAAAAGCAGGTAGAAAAACGCACTTAATTTACGTTTCGTAAATGACATTTTTTTTAGTCATATATGCTTATGCTTATTACACTTTTTTTAAAAACAATGTTTTGCCTTCTAAAAATTGGCTTTCGTATCATTAATATATTTTTTTTATAGTATTTTTATTTTTATAAAAATAATTTATATAATTAAAATTTTAACAACTTTTGGTAGTTCCCGTTAAATAAATAATAAAATATTTTTATTAAACACATGTATATGGTATGTGTCAAAAAAGCATTTTCATTTTTTAATAAGTTAGGAACAGATGATACAAAATATCATATTCAAACATGACTAACATAAAATAGTAATTTAGCTACCCAAAACCCTTTGAGGGTTAGTAATCTTGTTTTGTATGTTGTAGGAAAAACGTTTATCGTAATACAATAATTTTGCAAAATATAAATGGTTAAAGGTTTAATGAATACTAATAAATGAAATGATGTATCATTTAAAACAATTATAATAATTCAAAACAACGTTCTTCCGGAAATTGATAACAGCGTCATTGGGGAGCAAGGTATCAAATTATTTAATGATGAAATCCATAAATGGACTAAATAGTTTAAAAAACCCGCTTAAGTATTATGAGACGAGTTATATATTAACTAACCACATGGTTTATGATATTTTGTAGTTTCACAGTGATTGCAGGGTAATTATTTTATATGTATATCAGTTGACGCTGGAATTAAATGATTGGCATGAGAATGATTGTCAGAAATTTTAAGGCAGAAGGTAATGGCTTCCTAGACATATTTATTACTGGATATTAAACCTGGGTGCAGCGGTTGCAATGAACTGTGATCTGCACTTAAGTATCTTTATTATCTGTTTAACTCGCAAGACTTAGAAGTCAGAGATTTAAATCCGACGAAAAGGTGCAGGCGGTAACTGCACATTCTTTTAAAATATTTTATAGTATAAATCTTGTTTATTTATGAACTTTTTGCGTGCTGAAAATGCCATGAAAACTATAAACAAAAGTGATAACTATTTGTATATGCTTCGTTCAATAAATTACAATTTAAAAAAATGTTTAAAGTTCTCATTTGACTTACTTACATGAAATAGCTATCTGGTACAACAATACGGTATCTTGCTTCAAAGCAACTCTCTCCTTTAACCAGGTTTTAGGGATAGCAACAGTTGTAAGCCACATCGAACAGTTGATCTTAGCTCTTCGACTGGAGCAGAAAAGACGTTAGGATTTCTTTAGATATGGTTGCTTCACTATTGTAGGCTTACTGACTGAGTTGTTGAGGGTCTGCGCCCCTAGATACCGTGCTCCGTAAACCATGTGTGTTTTATTAGTGATTTTTTTACTATAAATATGATATGTATATTATAAATTTCATTTAAATTAGCTATTTTGCGTTCAAATTTTAAATAGCTTGAGTTTTGTGGTTTTTTTTCGAGAATGGCAAATCGAAAATTTTTTTTTGCTAAATATTTTTACAAATATTTTTTAATATTTTACATTCAATTGTATTTGTATACCACTGTATAGGATAGGGTGAGTCCGTTATAGATGTTCGAAAATATGTATGCTTTAAATATAGATCACAAGTATTTAATTGGCAAAAAATTGTTTACGATTTTCTGAGCTATTATATTCGACTTTATTTTTGCTCCGGTTTAAGAACTATATTATTATTTAGATAAGAAGATAGAATGAACAAATGTATATGATTTTTCATATAGTTACGCCATAAAATTTGGCGGTCAGTGAACTAAAATCTTGTTTTTTCAATAATTCAGATGTTTTTTGTCTTTATCATGTTCAGACTATAAAAAAATGTAATGTAGCAACAGCTGTTAATTTAATTTTTCTCTACGATTCGGGTATTATTACGAGAGTCCGTAACTTGACGCTCTGTAATCAATCGAAGTGGATCGATACGTTCTGGTCCTTCGATTAGTCGCGTCCATTATAGCAACTCATCATTTTATTGAAGTTTGCTCTTTTCAACGATCATACATCTCGAGAACTTTCGATAAAATCAAAAAGTGAAAATGAAAATTTTAATTTTTCGAAAAAATTTTTTTTTGAAAAACTAAATTACATATTGTAGCATATAACGAATTAAAAAATAAAATAAAGCATAATATTTATCAAAAATTAATATTTTTATGATTTTTGAAAAAAATATTTTTTGTATAAAATTTCGAATATAAATGCTTTTACTCGTCAGAAAAATATGTACAAAACTAAAATATTAAGTTTTGTTGATACCTAAGTACTTAATGCCTTATCTAGGCACTTCGAAAATAAAAAAAAATAAAAATAATATGTAGGTAGTCTCACACTGAATCAAATCATAGTCTTATCTCTCTATCTTAGTGGTCATGATTAGGGATTCCAATCCCGGGCCAAAATTTTGATCCCGGGATTTCGGTATTGCAATTAGTCGATCCCGGGATCCCGGGACCAGTCCCGGGATAATTTTCATGTTATTTTATCGATAAAAATAATTTAAAATGAATAATACAATATATTTTTACATCTGTTTTTTATAACGTACAATGTATAAAGTACGTATAATTTTAGTCTTGGACTTAAAATAGAAAATAATATAATAAAAATAAAAAAGGGAAGGTCTTATATATTTATTTGAGAAGAACAAAATGAGCTTTTGACAATGTATGTACATTCATAGACAATTAATTGAAAACATTATTTTGAATAAAACTCACGAAGTAACATCAAAGCATCAAGTGTTTTATCATTTAGCCTTGATCTGATTTTGGTTCCTAAGCAGCCTGCTGCTGAAAAAGCACGTTTAGACTCACAGCCTCAAAGATTCACAGATGACACGTGCAACTCGCGCAAGTTTGTACACGAAATATAACGATGTTGTCAATAATAATTCGATTGTGCTTGATAAATCAACCAATCCGAAAAATTCGGGATTATGTTTTATAATCCCGGGACTCATCGGGTATTGAAAATCGTTCGGGATCCCGGGATCCCGGGATTCGGGATCCCGGGATTGGAATCCCTAGTCATGATATTTAATACAGTAATTAAATATATTTGATATTTTTAACACATTTGAACGCTTAAGTTTAAGCTTAGTTATAACATTGTCTTTTAATAGATTACTTGTCTGTATGATGGGATGAGTTTTTAATCTGTTCAAATATGGTTCACTTATATTTTTGATTGTTAAATCAAGGACCACCGTTAACCTAATATTAGATATAAAGATCATATCCCAAATTTGAACTCCATAAGACCACGCCAATTTTATAATAATGCTATATTTCATCACTTTGTTTTTTAATTGTAAGCCTAAAGTTAGTTGTTTAAAATGTGAGCTTTACAGGTCAGTTTTCTGTCGAGATAAATTCCAAGATATTTGGCGGAGCTCACTTGTGGTAGCAATTTTCTGCTTAGGGATTCTAGAGGACAGGGATCTTTTTTCAGCGTAAATTCAACATGGATTGATTTAGTGTTAGCTCTAAATCACCATTTAGACTTTTGAAAGATGATCTTGCAGTCTCTTCGGTGCTATTTTTATGTCAGTATCAGACAATTATTATTGTAGTGTCGTCAATAAACGTAGCAAGTATTTTAGACTTCGTCTGAGAAAGATTTATCGTGTATAACAAATACAGCATCGTTCCAAGAACGCCTGTGTTTACGTTTACGATTTTAATATGAAAGTGTCTATTGTCTTTTAGTACGATTGGATTGTTAAGAAATTGTGCGGAAGCTGTCTTTTAGTTTTGTAGAGTGTTTCAGTTAAAGATAATTAATTTTAAAGTTTTGTGCATTTGACTCTGGTAATCATGATAATGATAATCAATCATGTATAATTCATACTTATACTACAAATATTATTACATATTCTATAAAAATCATAAATACTGCAGTAGTATTTTATTAAACAAAATGAGTTTTGTGAAAAAACACTAAGCATTTAGTGTTACGATTCTTACAGCACAACTTTTACTATTCAAATATTCATAATCCTGAATATTTTATTTTTAGTAGTTATGTGAATAATTAGCTTGTATCTAAGCATACAATTTTTTATAACAAAAAATGTAAATCGCAATCATTTATTTACATTTGTAATTCTTAATATTATAACATAGAAACATGTCTATATTATTATTAATATTACGAATAAAATTTCTCTACTAACCAACTAAAAATAATCTAGATACATTATTTTATTTTTACATTACTCATTAATATATATATATATATATATATATATATATATATATATATATATATATATATATATATATATATATATATATATATATATATATATATATATATATATATATATATATATATATATATATATATATATATATATATATATATATATATATATATATATATATATATATATATATATATATATATATATATATATATATATATATATATATATATATATATATATATATATATATATATATATATATATATGTATACACTATTAATATTTATAAAGACCATATTGTATAAATTTGATTACTATTGTAACCTGCCATAATAATAGGCGAGTTACTGAAGAGTAGCAGTTTCATTACCAATTTCACTAAATAATGGATAATATAACACCTAAGTTATTTCTACGAGAATATAACTATTTATTAATTTTTTAGTATTTTTTTATTATAGCATAAGAACATCATATGTATTTTAATTATGACAATATTGTTGTATATTTTATTCTAGCAATTTGCATATTTTTTTGTGACATAAAATATATCTTGACTTATTTATGAAATTAGAAAAGATTAAAAAGCCGCATGATAAAATATGTAGTATTAGTCTGTGACTGTTACCTAAAAGACCTTTCTGTTACCTAAAAGGCATCTCATATAGACCTTTGTATTTTTTAAATTTATATGGTTTTTGTGGGATCAGAATTATATATTATTAATAAACTATGTTATAGATCGATCGGCCTTATTAGGTTTTTCCTAGATTTTCATAGTCTCACAGATGAATATCATTGCTAGGACGTACATATTCGGTATTTAAATTTATCTAATAATAAGCCACTTTAGCTCTGAAAATATCATTATGTTTATATAAACATTTACTAAATTATTACTAAAGCTTCCAAAAATATATTTGATAGGCTAGGTAGTATTTATACGGCACCCAAATTATTTTATAATGCACAAAAATATCATTATTTATATAAAAAAATTCAAAACCAGTGTCACTTATAATCATATTTACTAAATTATTAATAAAGCTTATACGTATAACTTACATAAAAATAATTGTTATCATAATAATCACTAATTCTGATTTTTCAGATACGGTGTATAATAAATTTAAGCTTAATCATATCTGGTCTAATATGTAATTTTCATAAGAATCTATTTTATTATTTTTATAGCAAAAAAAATGTTCTAGAGCTTATTTATTTTAATTCAGCCAGAAAATAGCGACTATTAAAAATTTAATTAAAAACGTAAAAAGATCTTAAAACACCTGTAACTCAAAAATTAATAACAGCAAGAGCAGCCGGTTATATTATTGTGGCCAGAATCCCTTATTTTCATTACACGCTACCCCTAAGCGTTATTAAGATACACCGTTTGGGAAACGCACGTACACATAGAACAACACAATAGGGGACTAATGAATGGGGGGTAATTTAGAAATACTTTCTATAAAAAAATATGAAGCAATAGATTCGATCGAAAACGAATTTGGCACATATCGAAAAACTATAGAATCTCTTGAAAATATTTGTCCAGGATACGTTCAGAAATGCACGTGTCTTACGACAACGTCCCTCCATATTATATTACCGATATCCTAGGGACGAAATTGAATCCCTCGCTTTTTTTTACCTTCCTCTTATCGTTCAGCATTCCGGTCAGCCTACTACCCCTTTCCGTTCGATCGATCGTTCCACCTCTTACGGAACATAAAGTTTTATTTTGGTGATCTATCGGCGAGGTTACGACCCTCCGGTCTCCTGTTTTTCGCATCCCTCTCCCGTTCGGACAGAAAAGGTGCACGTAGAGTCAAGGATACGTGCGAAGACAGGGGCAGACGGTTTTCCTCTCCGCCGCCCACCTTCATATTTGGCCTAATGGAAATGTATTTGTTCTACGCCCTCGAGCGTATATAAGCCTTTGTTAAAGCCTCTCGCTGCTATGCTTCATATTAATGGATGCTGCGAAAATATGCGAGATACACTCGTACTCAATTACGTTTGGGTATGTGCATGTATAGAGCTTTTAAAAAACATTATATTTATTTTATATTATTTGTTAATATCATAATATAACAACAACCTAAAATATGTCATAGACTGTTTATGTAAAAACCGATTATATTATGAATTAATGTCACACTATTTTAATCTTAACAAACATTGTCATCTAGAGTAGATCAACAGTTAGGTTTCTTTACAAGTTTTCGTTAATTTTACAAGGGGTATTTAGCCACTTTATAATTTAAATACATAGTATTATTTAAAATATTTAAATCGTCCTCTAAAAATATATGCAATTTTTACAGGTGAATATTTGATACCTCACTAGTTGCTGAGAGAAAGGAGAAAGAAGGGAATATTATAAAAATAGGCTATTGTTCAAATTGCCATATGGAATTTTATTAAAAATAAAATCAATTTCTTGTAGATCTAAATATGTTTGTAAGTTAGGTGATCATATCCTTGCAACGACCTTTATTTGTCATATTTAAAAAAAAAGTATAATGCAATATATATATGATATATTATTTTAAAAGTAAATATGTATGATATATTTATTTATTTTGTTATTTAATAGAAAATATCCAATAGCTTTTAATTATATTTTTCATTGCTTTCTATTGTAAATTTTTATTCCATCGCTGGTTTTCCCTTATTACTGTTAATTTCCTGTTGTGTTAAAGCTCTATTCTCTGCTGTTAAAAGCTTTTTCTTTGAAGCCGTATAATACACAGCATTAACTCGATTTTAAAAATGTTTCTACTTTTAAAATACCAACATTTATTTGTAAATATTCTTTTAAGCAAAGCTTCGTCTACATAGCAAGGCCTAATCAAAATTTTTGATGAAAAGTCATGAGACGTTTACAGCCGGCGTGCCTGTAAAACTCGAGAGTATTCTCGTCGGTACCATATTCGGGGTTATAACAAACTTTTATAATATAACCAGCACCCGGATGCAATAAACCTGGAAATTGGGCTCAATTTAGATGTTAATACAAGTCCTCTGTCGCGTTGCGGATCTGAGAAATTAAATCCAATACTTCCGACGCGAATGCAATATGTACGGTGTTGTCTTTGTGCGATATTAAATTATGTGAGTTTTATCAAAAGAAAGTCTGGCATTTAACATCGCTTTTCGTGAAAAGCGTACGAACACAATGGGGCGCCGGTGAATAAGCTCCTAATGCCGTGTTTTGGATACCGGGCGACGGCGAAAGGTAAAAGGGTGGCCGGTGGGTGATTTTTGTGGGTGTAGGCGGGCGTTTCAGGGGCAACGACAACTCGTTTTGAGTGGCGAATCTTTGCTGAGGTGGAATACCGAAATCAGGAGCGGAGGAGCGAGCGGCCGGGACAGAAAAATGAAGGTTGGGAGGTTGAGTGGTTCGGTGGGTAGTTGGGGGTCGGGTGGGCGGAGGTCGTCTGGCAAGATTTTCACAGGAAGAGTATCCTGTCTGGTTTGGCGAACGGAAATCGACGACATTTAAAGCAATATTCTTTCAATAGCTCTCTCTCTTTATAATATTTTCTTTATATAATATATTGTACATTAATTTATATATTATAAAAAAATATAATTACACTATTGGGCAATACAATTAGACACTTTTATTCTAATTAACATAATTATCGCATTGATTTAAACATATTTTATAACTTATCAAACACAGAACATTGTCTTGATTGAAAATCTTGTTAGATGTGCGGATTTGATAGCTGAATTATTGTGTTCCTTTTTGAAAAATATTTCTCTAGAATTCCTATTTATTTTTTGCTAAAAAATGAATTTATACGATATTTTCGAATAGTTTACAACAGCTGTAATTAGAAAAACAATCAGTAATTGAAATCCGTTAAATTCACAGCTGCATACAGAGCAGGTAGTACCAACAGTGTATTAAAAAGACAAAAATATTATTTGGCAATAATATATGTAACAAAAAGTATACAAAAAGCAAAAAAAATTGATTCCAACGTCCAAGAACATTTTTGCTCATTTAAAAATTTAAAATGCATAAATTAGTATGTCAGTTAAATACAGCAAATTAAAGTTAAAAGTTTTTGTTAAAAATTAAATTGCTACGAATATTTTTAAATGTTTTACGACTGTTTTATTATAATAAATTCATAGCTACATTCACAGCATGTTGTAAAAAGAGAGACAGGGATTTTCGATTATTACTCCAAAAACATTGTTTGACAATATAAGTTTTATGACCGACTCTACGCTTCGTTTCTTTTAACAGAGTCACTTTACGGTCTATCCATTTCGTCATTATTCATAAGTGTAAAAGAGATTTGGCAAAATCACCAATTTGCTCTAAAATTTATCATTATGCCTTTTTATATTTTAAATAAATTTAGCGAAATCAGAAATGTTACTATTTTTTATTATGTTGCAATTGCAGCGAAAATTTTAGGCTATCAAAATCAATAATTTATCAATCATTATCATTTAAATATGTACAACGATACAAATTTAAAAATATCCGTGCGCTGCGGATGGCGGAATAACAATGAAGTGGTTGGAACGTTTTCTAATTGATATGTTGAGGTCTCTTATGTTTCTTGTTGTGCTTTTTTGCTCTCAGATTGATAGTCTGCTGATATGACAGTGTCAGATCTTTAATACTCTTGATTCGAGTCGTCTCTGGCGAATCAGGAATGCAGAAATTAATTAACCAATTGCATCGCTTGCATATTCTACCAAATAAATATATTTATGCTTTGAAATATAACTACAAAATTAAATTTCTTATTCGTTATTGCAAAGGGTAGACAACCCTTGCAGTTTTTACGCTGGATAGACGTATTGTCTGTTGCATCCTGTATGCACAAAATAAGGAGGTGAAATCTTTGATAATTACGGTTTGTTAGCACCATTGTTGCCATTGTATTTCTTTTATTTAGATTAAATTCAGACCATTATGACCTAACAGGTTACCTTAATGCGTCACAATAGTCGAAAACGATATGTTACCCAATTGTGGTATTTAGTACTTTTGTCTAAACGCGTTGGTATTTCCTTTTTATAAGTTTGAAATTGTCGTTTGAATGACCAGGACTCTAAGACCGCCGCTCGCGGACAACATACTGTCATGGGCTCTCACATCCCGAGAGGAATTCTTCCATACGGGCACCACTGTAGCAGAGAGGGATCAACTTCCGCTGTACACTCACTCCCACGCCACCTACTAAACCCCTGAGGACCTTCCATGGACATCATCCCTGCACCAGCTTCTCCACCACCGCTCGGAGAAAACATCTTGTCTGTCGCAATAATATAATAAAACTCTAACAATATTCCACTCAGCATCTCACTGGCTACGAAGTCACACTCCCTAGGGTTCTCAAACCTTAAAATACAATATGATTTTGTATTTTTTACGAAATACGAGAGAAATGTTTTTTATTTATAAATTAAATATTTATGTCAGAATTAATAATAATAGTTTACAATTATTCATATATGAAAATAATTATTTAGAACAATTTAGTAAGAGCTAATATTACTGCGACTGGTGCACTATTTGGCACATTTTTTTTATAAATAAGGGTGACTTTTGTGCATTTTCAAAGATCAGGAGATGATGATGTCTTGAAAATAATATCAGAAATACGTTTTAAAGAAGTTGCGAGATTGATTTCGCAACCCTTTAAAATGAAATCAGTCAAGTCCATAAGAACGATCTGTAAAATGTGAGAGTTTATTATCATGTATTTATTACCAATATTAAAATTTAATGTAAATACAATGTAATATAATATATGTAAGTAGAATAGCTGTTGAATGATATTATCTTTATTGGTATTATTATTATTCGAGAATTATAGAGATATTTTTTTTATTATTTAATAATAAAATTGAAGTAGTATAATATCAGATTGAGATTCTCTGAACAAAAAGCTATTCATCGACAGGATATAGACGCAGCCTCCGAATAAAGTGCCTTGATCCTTTCAGCCGCCGTAGCTGAAATGAAATTAGAACCAAAATACAATACATAATGTACCTACAACAAGATTTGTTAATAATAATAATATTAAACTTCTCTCGCCGTATATCTTTTATCATTAATATCTTCTCGTAGCATTTTCAAAGGACACGCTGGCTCTCTCTTATAATTAATTTCTTATTATATTATATTTATATAAGAAATTTGTGTGTGGGTGTTAGAGATATATTACATAAACAACTGTGTAGGTATATATAAAGTAATATGTAATACGATTTTATTTCATTAGATACACCATTGTGCGGAGCCGTCGGAAAAATGTCACACGGAAAAGTTGATTCAACATAACTCCATTTTCCGGTTCAATGGTGAAAAATTTTCCAGACAGAATAAAGGCAAATAAAACAATGGTTTAAAATGATATTAGTTCAGTATATGTTATACGTTATTTATTATATCTATTCGGTGTTACAGTCTTATCTATTTAATTTATTCTTAAAAGCTGGTTCATTTAATGAATAGCGCTGGATTACGGTGGTGTACGTATAATTAACCCAAACCATATTATTTATAAATAATCTTATCCTGTATAAATTCCACTCGGATAAAAGTAACTAGAAAACGTAGGCAATAAAACAAATCGGAATTAAATCAGAATTACTTTTGCTATGTAGGAATGGATTTTTTCTTCTTTTTTATGTTTCTAGCTCACTTTGTAGGCAGATGAAAAGAAAATGTTTTTCTTTAGGCGCGGCTACGTGCGATAGGGACAAAACGCGTTTTATTCTCCTCCGTTTCTGGATTGTTTCAGTGTAATGAGTTGTTTTTGTTACCCCCAGAGAATATGCTGAGCGAGTCTCTCTCGCTCTATTTAAATCCCTCGGGAGTATCGAGAGCCAGTAAACGTAATGGTCCCACTTTTATTTGATGTTTGTACTGATATGAAGACGGGAGCAACATCAAACATATATGTTTTCGACAAATCTCAGATTTTCATTAGTATTTATGAGCGTAGAAGTTAAGATATTATGTTGCAAAGCATATTATATAAACATATCTATAATAGTTGTATACCTTCAAAACATTTAGTTTGTTAATATACATAATTTAAACACGAATATTGATTGATACCTAATTATAAGTGAAGGTAAGAAAGTATATTTAATTTTTTGATTGAACAAATAATAATATATGTACATTAAAAAATACATAAAGCATATTAAAAACACACTGGTGTAGATAGAATTATAGATCAAGAACTAAAATAAAATTGTTTCGTCGCGAGTCTATTAAAAACTTTCTCAAGATGTCTTTAATATTTGATAGTGATTTACTTTCGATTTTATGACAAAATATGAACATAAAGCTAAAATGCTTGTTATTACTATTATAAAAAGGTTTATTAAAAATTAAAAAAATATTGACGCTGTTTTTAACAATTATTTTTTTTATGTTTTTTAGAATCCTGGTGATATGAATGTGCTTAGAAGAGTCAGAAAAGGAATTTCTCGCTGATTACAAAACTATGAGTAGGAATCATGTTCATATACAAAGGTCGCATAAATAGTACCACCATTAAATTCAGAGATAAGTTTATTGCATTATTATATTTGTAGAAAATATTTCCATGAACGAAACATATTATCATTTTATTTTACTATGCTTGCCATACTTCGAGATAAAGGAGGAGTTGATTTGTGTCGAAGAGGTTAAGAATCTTAGATTGACTTGTTAATACAACAGATCAAAATCCAATGAAATATTTGTGGTGTTGTGAACTTAGGAAAAATGTAAATGTATTCACCTGCAAGTCATTAGTTGCCTAATAACTTAAAAAAGAATTAAGATAAATTATGAGAAAGTGATATATATTCAACATTGCAAATTTTAATGTAGCATTTAATTAAATTAATCATACTTCTAAATTTTATGTTGATGTGGAATTATATAATTTCGATAATTAAATATTTAATTTAATTAATCATACTTCTAAATTTTATGTTGAGGTGGAATTATATAATTTCGATAATTAAATAAATATTTAAATTTAAGATTTTCAATAAAAAATGAAGTACAAACAACTAGATTCTAATATTTTATTAGCCAAAGTAGAGTGTTTTTGTATCTAAGACGTATTGGTCTGTGTGATTAGGAAAATATACGAAAACCTTATTTGTGATCAGGTTTGACCCTTAAGGAACTCTTGAGGGGATGCAATATCACTAATTTCAATCGATTTAATTTTATTTTGGGTCTCGATATTTATTCATGAAATTATAAAAAGCTAAGAAAGCTATTTATTTGTGATAAGGATCGATCAGAATTATAATTAAATAATAACCATTGATTCCGATGCTCCAGAAACAAAAAAAATATTATAAATTCAAAGAAAATACTATTACACGTCATATAAGTGCCGAACCCATGCCTTTTAGTATATATGTGGTTAGTTAAATATTAGTTATAAAATAGTTTATCGCTGTTGTTAGCAAAATATTTTTTGCTGTGACTCGTTTTTTTTAAATGTTGTGACCTGCAACCCTTTGACAACTCTAGGTTAAAGTTAAGTGGTGTTCTAAGTTAAGCCTAGCAATATTGCCCCACAAACTCACCCCCTAGCAAAATAAAATAATTCAAACAATATTTTCAAAATCAAAAAAATTGAATACTGTGTTAAAAAAAAGTGTTTTTAAGTAACTTATCATTTTATTAAAACCCAATATAAGCGAAGCACACTATTTTCATGTTTTTGTCATATACAAATTACAATATATGACGCGATAGAAATTGAAAAACATTAAGAATGATATGAGATTCGAACCCAGGTCTTTCGAGTAATAGTCATTACTAGATTATCTTGCTCAAGTTTTTATTTTATAAGTAATAAAATTGTTAAATATTAGATATATGTTTATTAATTTCTAATGGTTTTAAGTAATAAAGGTACGAATTAAAAAACGTGGGAATAAAAATTGCTATTAAATTTTATTTTTAACACTGATGATTTTTTTTCTTAGATGCATTGTAAATAATTCAATTATGCTATTAAGATATTAGGTCATTTCTTAGTCACAAATAAAAAGAAAAAGCAATTGCAGAGAATCACTTATTTGGCAAATGGAAATAAAAAAAAGTATCAAGAAGGAGAGATTTTTTTAAATAAATTTATTAAAAGCAATTACTTTTTTATCATTATATACAAATTATCTGACATCAGCGTTAGGTTAAAAATATTGATCCTTGGTTTTATTAATAAAATTTCACAATTTGTATTCGGTGTTCAATCATAAATTTTTTATAGTTATTTTCCAAGATCTTTTAATAAAACTCGTGAGATTTTTTTTAAAATAAACGAATAACTAAAAAAAGTCATTACTTTTACCTTACCCTATATAAATATATTTTTTTTGTAACGAAAATATCTTTAACGTTAAAATATTTACGAAATTTTTTGAATTCAAAGGAAGAGAAGCCAATCTTAATATTTAAAAAAGTGTTCTAAATCAGATTACTTAGTTGCTAGCATATTTTATTGTGCAATAGATTAATATTTACCTGACAAAAACATTTTTCTTATTAAATCTATTGCAGTCTAATTTATTTATTTACAAAAATAAGGCTTCTTACCTATTATTTATATAGGTTACAATTTTTTAGGACCACTACTTGAAAATAAAACTAATATCTAATACCTAACTAATTTAGGAATTAATAAAATATATTTATAGAAGAATCTCTGAGTAACTAATTAAATGAAATACTAAAAATTTTATCATCAAGGCATTTAAAAAATATAAAATATATTGGACGTGATATAGATGCCTTTGGACTGTAATGAAAAAACCGTTTTAGGGATGACATATGTATCATACATAGCTTTGGACTTCTAAAGGTTAAAAATATTTTTGTTTTAATTATATGTGGTATCTAAATTACAACATAATTTTTGGTTAACAGTGATTTATATCAGCTATTAAAAAGTCCTAAATGTCTAATGAATATTTTATTTATATTATACTGTTACTAAGACAATAATAATATAATGTCGTAGTTTCGTAATGCGTTTCTTTTGTTTATGTCTTCTTATTTGTTAGTCAAACTCCTCGCTGTATTGTTTTGAGTGTCTCTAAACCAAATCCAAAAACTAAAACTAGAATGCTGTTCGGTAGACTGAAACGTTAAACGAATATTTTTAGAATTGTCACTGTTGACAAAAGAGACGCCCTTTTATATATTTTTTTTAAATTATTGTATAATAGTATAAAATAAACGCGCAGTTAAATTGTATTTATAGACAAAGTGCTATTGACAAAATTTTTTTTAAGCAGCTTAAATATGTTACTTTGCCATCTGCTGCATCAACCCAATGGATTGTTAATTTAAGTTGCTAAATGATAACTTCTTAAAAATTGAATTGAAGTGTTTTTTTATGGACGGTCTTTTTTGTCGAATATGACGTTAGCGTTTAGTGCATCCCTTTTACCGTCGCCGCTTTATATAAGCTATGCATTTTTTTAGAAATATACGATTTTTATTTTTGGGATATGAATGGTTTAATTTGTGTGATCATAATAATTCACTATCTATATGATAGAATCTCATAAAGCGAAGAGCTTAAAGCAAAAAATAGTAAATCAATCAACCCAATTAATTCGGTCAGTGGCGGTGCGTTATGCAATATTGTCTATACTACTTTCGCCGTGACTGGTGCCAAGTTCAAGAGTACCCCACGATACGCCGGTTTCCTTTCTCCTCGCTCGGAGCCAATGTCAATGTGTGCTCGGTTCGTTACGTGGAGTTACGACACTTTTGCTCTTGTAACCGGTCAGGGTGAAGCGTTTTGCTCGCAACGCCTCTGGCCATGATTACCATAACGCAGATAAAAAGTTTACATAATAATAATTATTGACTAATATGCTAATGCTTTAAATTTATATTTAGTGATTATAATTTATTAAATAAATTGTTTGTTTTATTTATTTTGAAGTATAAATAACAATAATTGCGACTATAACACGTAAAGAACCGCAGGGTATTTTTGCTAGAGCCTTGGCATCTATTTATTCAACGATGACCTAATACTCAACACACATGTACATGCTTTAACTCGAGACTTTAAAATGTCTATAAAATATGATAATGAGTGCTAAATAAATAAGCAGTTATTATAAATAGATCAGGGGTTCGAAAATTTTTACACTGAAATTTTTAAATTATATTAAAATATTTAAAAAAATAATTTTAGAAGCATCTGAATCTATGTGACATGCGCTAAAGTTAGTCGCAAAAAATAATAATATATATTTAATAAATTGTTATAAATATATTTTTTTTCTAGATATGGCAAATATTATAAAATTATTATTTATTGTATTAAAATAATAGCAGATCTCTCTGAAATGGTCTGAGGTCCTTTTCTTCTAAAGCTAAGAGTTCGATGTTTATCAATAAATCCATGACGATGATTTATTTTAATAAAGAAACACATTTTTTCTTCAATAGCTTAAATTAATAAAAATATAAATTAAATAAAAAAATGTTACTTTTGACATATAATTCAATATAATTGTATCATTTTATAAATATATTTTTATTAATTAAACACTAATTAAATATGTAAATACATAAAACAACAACAAAACCATAAATATGTTTATCAATTTATCATGTCTGGAGTTCTTGTTATGTTGTCCATACTTAACCACAAAAATAATCAGTACAATTAAATTAAAACTAGAATTGTCTCGGAAATTTGTCGCTTTATGTTTTAGTTAAAAATAGCAATTGGCTTAAATGAATAAACCACATAATCCGAGTATTTTCAACTTTAAACATAAATAACTTTATGAAAACATGTGCAATGTATTATAGCAGCAAAACCATATTCACAAACAATGCTTGTTGTGTTAAAATTATTACATTTGTATGATATAAGTGCTTTTTTAACCCACGAGGGTTTTGTATATAAAGAAACGCCTAAAACCACCCTCAAAAAGATGCTTGAAGCATTATTAAAATACACGTTTCGTTATTCATATGCCGTTCTTCAAAAATACGTACTAACTCTTGGGGGAAAATATAAAAAAAAAACCTCTTTGGGTAGGTAGTTATCATCAAGTGGTTAAGGGATGATATTTGAAAGGATAGTATTTTATGTACTATAAAATTAAATTATTAATAATAAATACGACCTGTATGTTAATACTAAGCTACAAGTACTTACGTATCTCATTTTAAACTTTCCGTTATCTGATACCGAGTAAGAACTCGTTCTGCGGTTTGAATTATTGCACATTAAAGTCTAGTATATATATAATTTTAGAGTGTTATTAGTCACTTTTTAGATGATCTAAAATTCAGTAATATTAGTAACGTTTTTTATATTTATATTTACACGTCGATGTTGATTGATTTTATACATAGTGAAAATATAAATCATGTGTTTCATAAATTATAAAGGAAAAACCGCCTCTGATTTTAATGGAAACCTTCTCATCGATCGTTTCCATCTTTATTAATTTCTAGAAGGACAATGAATCAAAATAAATCGTGATCAATTTATCCGCAAATATGACCTTACCGTTTTCACGAATTCAAAATGTTCTTCAATCAGTTTGTATCCGATGAGTCACAGAACAACTCTTGTGACGTAAAATTAGTACACCGTTACCTGTTCCGTGAATCGATTATTAGCTCATAAGCATGAATGAACATCATTGGGCAATACCCATATCAAAGTACGAAATTCCATACGGAGAGCCGACCGTAAATTACCAATGGTTTATTAACACGGTTTCGATAGAATCTTGTTGTATGTATAATACTAGGTATTATACAAAACGTTAATTAAACCCTGAATCATGTATGTATAATATGTTTCACAATATTTTCCTTGCACAGTAGTAAGAAAAAACACCACATGGTTATTTTTTGCGGTTTTTATGGAATTGTGAATTATGACAATCAGCTGATTCTATGCATGTATCGGGAATCACTACTAAAGGCACGTTCACACATTAAAACAAGACTGTGTATTTTAATACTTGATTCGAGGAATGCACACACGTTGCTTAATTGCTTTATCATGTAAATTTTATATCACGTAGATAATTAAATGTATCACAGAAAGTACACGGTGCGACTTCCTCGCTAAATTTGTATGAGCCATCCATTGTTGTTCCTCACTTGACAGGATTTTTTCATCGTCTCGTTAATTGAACTTTGTTAAAGGAAGTAATGGGTTCTTTATGCTTATCGCCGAAATATATTCGCGTTGAAGTGCGAAGTATTCGGTATGTTTGCGTGTTAATAAAAATATTATAAATATTAATAACGAAAGCTTCTTGGTGTAATATTTTTTGCTTAAAAAAACGATCTTGTAAGATGATTTAATTTGTAATTATTTTGAGTTTTGTAACAAAATCGCAAACGATAATAAACTATTACACAAAATTAAACGAGTAAATAATCGCTATTTTTGGCAAAATCAGGATAAATAATATGTTCGAGAAAAGTTTTGTATTATTTTACAATAATATAAAACAAACTAGCCATATAAATATAATTCTAATTAAAATCTTTTCCACAAAAATCGTTTTTTCTATAAATATATTTATGTGAAGAAACTTTTTATCTGAGTACAGTTTTAAAGTCTTAATGAATAAAATTTTTATTAAAATTAACTCAAAAATGACTAATAAAAGTAACTAACTTTAGCAACACACAATAATTATAAGAAAATCATTTTAGTAACATGAGCTGAGAATTTTTGTAACTGTTTTCAAAGCATGATTTTACACTTCTTTATTCATATTTATACTCTGGAGTAGGGTTTCTAAATACTTGGGGCATGGGTATAAATTCAGAGACATTCCCAGGAAATCCTTTGTACCCGAAATTTTTTTAACGATTAAAAATAAAAAATAAATTATCACAATAAAACTATATAATTAGTTACAAAATGTTTGATGATTTTTTTGCCAATTTAATGCCTTTGTCAGAGATATGTTTTCTTATCAATGTACTTCTTGAGATGATTTGAATAGACATTTTATCTTTTACACAATTTCGACAAGCGATTTCATGAAAATAAATTTCGCCATTAAAGAATGTTTTATTATTAATATAATATTTTACATATTGATACCAGAAACAATATCTTGTTTTCAATATCCTCCAAAAAATATATTCACTAGTCAATAATTACACTTAGTCGTTTTTTTATTGCTACATTTTTGTAAATTATTACTAGAATTTTGACTGATTTTCTATTGAACTAAAAAATAAGGAAAACTATTTTAAAGCAAAATTAGCATCATAAATTTTTATTTTTTTTAAATTTATACTATCTGTGATGCGCATTTTTATTGTCAGTAATATAGAACGCGTAATTTGTGTCTAACAGAAGTATGAAGACGTATTTTGTCACGCTCAGTGATTTCTTTATTTTTAAAATAATACTCAATTTAGCGTGAAAAATTGATATTGTTTCAAAAATAGCTGCGAAAAACTCAATAAATATGGGTGGCTTATTAAAATATATCAATCACTAATAAAAAATGAAAAATAATTTTAAAAAAAACAGTGCTCTGTAACCGCAGAATTACTATTTAAGAGATTCCTAAATAAATTAGTATCTTGCACGTTCATGTAATGCAATTTTAATTGATATTTATATTCGTAAATAAATTAAATTAAATCGTTTCGATGGGAACGCCATGAAAAAACAGGAACAAAAAAAGTACGTCAAGTTCGACCGAATGTCAAGTTTTTATTATTTTATTATAACCGTATAGTCTAGTAAAAATTTAAACTACTAGCTATATTTATCAGTAAACCAAGTACTTTATATTTATTTTTAAGTGATACTGACGCGTAAAGAAAAATAACAGATGACTCACTAAAAAGTCGCTGGCGTTTAAAGGGTTAAAAGGAGAATGTTTTTAAAACCATAGATAATATAATGGCAACATTACAGAGTTAGTTGAATTATATAAAATAGTGCAATCCATTCATGTTTTGCGTATTAGAGGAAACGCGGACATTAGTGTATTTTATTTAAATGGGAAAATATTAAATAATACATATAATACTATTAAATAAAATTAAAATTGTAAATACTTTTGTATTATACTCATAATAAATTATTAAATAAAAAAATCTAGATTTCTGTATAGTTTTTTAGTGAAAATATTTTTATTTGTGTTACAAGTAAAAATATATTTTTATGCAATTATAACGAAATACTTTTTCTCTAGTAAATATATTTTTCTTTTATTAAAAATATAATTTAAGTGATTTAGCCAAAATTTCATTTAAACCCTTTCGAGCTCATCTAGAAAAAAAACAATGAGCTCGCATAAAATAAGAATGAACTATCCATTATAATATTCAGACGTCCATATTAAAATTCAAACATTTACAAGAGGTTGGATTTAGAGGTGAAGCTTAACATTATCGCAATTAGCTCTTAGTTTGCCTTATCTCCCACTTGCTCAAGCTTCTTCAAAAGATCATTATAAGAACATTTTGAACAAAAAATGGATATTTCGCAACTGGCAAATTGAGTTTCATGGACATTTTAAAGTAGCGTATAATTTCACCAACAAGTAGAAATATATGTGTATCTACCGGTGAAAATGTTTTTGGATATGATTTCACTGAAAGTGTTAGTGAAATTATTTATTTATTAAGAAATACATTTACTGTAACATATAATATCAACACGAATCTTGCGAAACTTTTACATAAAATCTGTAGTACAGTTAAATAAAAAAATCTTTTTAATATTTGTATTAATTTTTATAAGCATTTATCATTTTATTTTAATTTAAGGAAGGCTTTAAAACAGTTTTTTATTGTACATTTATATATAGTATAGTTCTAATCTTTCTTAGGAGTGCTACTCTCCATAATTCCTTTATTATTAATTTTATTTCCACGATATGTGAATTTTATATCGAAACAAACTATAATATTTATCATAGATATATGCGTTGTAAATATGCACGATTTTTTTATGTATAAAAATAGATTGATAGATTGATTACCCTAATTTGCAAAATGTTTCCTGTCTGGGCGGCCGTCGTCACGGTGCAATAGCAGACAGGCGTCTGTTGGCCTCAGATTCTGCAGAATTGTGTCTGTCTTCTGCTGACCAGATGGTCCTGACTTCTGACATGTCTATCGTCGCCCATTCCTGCTACTTGACCTATCCTTTTACGATCCTGCCGACAAAGCATTGCCGCCCCGTAAGGACTATATTTTGTTTATGCTACAACGAGACATGATTGCGTTTATAAAATGTTTGTTTACATTTTTATTGTATATAAATTACTAGTTGTATTGTGAAACGACTCGGATAAACAATTTATCTGATTTCAGAATCATAATCCCACAGTACATTGTATGTATATTCATTATGAACTATAAAACAAAGTTCAAGTACCTTATTAGACCTATAGTTATCAGTGTGTATTTTGCATTACTATATATATATACTATTTAAAGCACTATAGCAGAAATTTATTTGCATAAATTACATTTAAACATTAATTTCTTATCATGAATTGTACCACTCATAAAAGCACTTTATATAGATAAGGTAAGGCATCACTTTGTTGAAATTACTTGTATATATAAGATTGATCTAAACTTAGCATTGAGTAAATATTTTCCAAGCTAAATTAATTAATTTATATTTTTTAAACGGAAGCTTCTTAGAAAATCATATTTATCATATGATATATTAGACATTTATTTAAATTACCTCTGTCCAATAAATAAGTCTAAAATAATTGCCGCCTAAACTTCAAGACATTAAAACATGCACTTTATGAATTATAAGTTATTATGAGAGATGGGCAATAGAAACAGAGTCATTCACCTGTCCAGCTCGCCGAGTTCTAATTGACGCTTTCGCACGTGCAAAACGCACATAAGCACACGTTTTATTTTGCATGTGAGTATTATGCGTGTTTAAGTTGGCACATAGTTCACACAACGATCATATTTCATATTGTAGTAGTATGTACATACATATATACGTTCAGGAATCGGCGGCTTTCCCAGAAAGACATTTACAGAGGGCAACGTTTTCCGGATTTGCGTTCACGTAAAACTGCATTCATTCCCGATCACGTTTTCATCGTATTTTCTAATGGCTACCTGAAACGAATTCGTTGCAACGAATGGATTTTTAATAGCCGTAAAGGGGTAACCGAGTGTGCTAAAATTTTGCACAATAGCCGAGTAAAGTTCTGCAAAAATTAATAACATGAACGAATGTATTAAGCATATTTCGAGAAATTGTTAATGTTGCCTGAAATGCATACTTAAGAGATTATTGTGTAGGTCTGTGTTTATTGCGTGACCTTGTTAATTTTATATAAATTACTATTACTATGTTAATAAAAAATCATTGCGATGCAATTACTTTGTATTATACAATATCAAACAATAGAATTTTTGTCTTATGCACATACAAAAGAAACAGCGTTTTAATGGCTCTCCAAAAAGGAACGAGTCAGGGGTATGTGCATCTTCTTAGTAACATTAATAAACTGAAACTTACTAATTATGAATACAGTGCTAATAAAACAGATAAAACATATAAAAAAGCTATTTAAATCCCTGCCAGAAATCACACAAGAAAGGTATAAATACCATTAAAAACATTTGGCACAAAAAATAAGGCAGTACTCTAGCAACACGTATATGACTGTGATGAGGGCAGTACATTCTTTGATGTACCACGACGGGAACATGACGGCCGGCGGTGCCTCATCCGCTGATCATATCCAATATTGGAAATAAACTGTAGTGGTTCAATATATGTAAAGTTGCCACCGTGGATTTTTTCTATATTTCCTCGAAGGAAAATCCAGTTAAGATTACTATTTTATTTTATATAATCCAGACTTCCAGGATTCACGTTTTAACAACCGGGAGAAAAAAATATCAGTGATGTTGTAACATCAATAATTTTGTCTGGTGGTTAGTACAAATAAGTACTAACCACCAGACTGAAAATCTGGGAATCGGTGACATTTATATAATAAATTATAAATTATTATGTGCTATACATGTTCACTGCAACTGGGACCGGTTTTTTTAAATAAAAATTCGAGTGCCGCTACCGGGGCACGAATCCGCAACCTCAGAGTTACTAGTCTGAGACGTTACGGACTACGCTATTCCGTCCCTATACGAGTGAATTGCTGTCGTCTCTCTCATTAATGAATAATAGAAACAGCAATGAACCCAAGTTGGATACTTCCGGTAATTCAGTAGATATTGTTCTGAAAAAGAGTTTTTATATTTGAATTTGAAAAACACATCGCGTGGCCTTCAGAAAATCCGAAATTAGATCATTTTTTCGCTATAGTCCAATGATTTCGAAGAATGTTAGATTAGTGGGAGTGAATCAAGATAGGTGCAAAACATGTTATTGTTTAAGAAGCATACACCTTCAATGATTAAACATATGTAATTTAGCTTAAAATACTTTTGTCGGTGCTGAAAGCAACGCTACTGGCAGTTAATTATCAATGCTCAACTTGTCACCCTTTTTATCCATCAGATTCACTTTAAAGCCGTTTCGTAGCTCTGTAAAATATTAAGATCTGAAAATTAAATAAAACATAGACTGAAAATGGTTTATAAGACAAGACTGTCTGAGATAAAATTTAGTGCTAAAGAAAAAACTTTTCTAAATCCTTGATCCAGGTCAATAAAACTTATGTTTTTAATTAACAACTGAGATGATCATGAACGCCGTGTTTTATCAAATAAAATTAAAATCCAAATGGTTAAAGCACCCCGCCACGACATCTTACAAATGTATTGTCGAAAAATAATATAATTACTGTTCTACCTTAAGATTTTGTATTGAAATTAAAACTTTCTGTGCGGTTTACGCCTTGTGGCTTCCATAGCTTTATCCATAGCTTGTTTATATATTTTTTAAATAAATCTCAATGATTACCTAATATTTTTCTAAGACAAACCAATGGCTAAGTCATGGTACTTTTATCGTTTTCGTACGTGTTGAGAAACAAAACTTCCTCGCCGTAATTCCGACACCGTAGACCGACAATCGTCAAGCACGTGTAACATTCTTCACGGCTATAACATAATTAGCAAGCGCCCGTGAAGAAACGTATGTGACAACCCACGTCTAGAACAATAAAGTGCAGTTTTCGATGTGGCAACACCCATGACTGGTTAGCTGGTGATTGATCGCCCAACGAAATATTGTCTGGAAGATATATGACCGCGGGGCGGGTGGCTTGGAAATGGATGTTTCCTCATTCGTAAATGCATTTTTACGACCACCGAAATAACCACTACACTAGCGTTATGATACTGTTTTATAACTTTACGGCGTCTCAACGCAATATATGCGAAAATAAATTAAATTATTGCGTTAATGGCATGCCCATACCACCGTGTGATGATCCTGCATCCTTGCGGTCGTGTAGTCAAGATCAGTCGACCGTAAGAAATGCAGACTGAGGTGTTATGGTGCAATAACAATTATTTAGTATTATTTTTATGTTACAAACATTTTCTTATTTCTTAACACAAGATTAGGTTTAGATAATGTACAATTTCCTATAGTTTACAAGTGTAAAAGATGTTCAAGTCAAATCAATTTGCAATATTTTTTTCTATAAATAAGACTCATTATATAATATTATGTATAAAAAAACTATACTGAAAAATTACATGTTATACTGTATTACAAAATAGTTATTTATAAGATAAAAACAGCAAAATTTGTTAGTAATATTTTGCCCTTATCAAATGTACCTGTTTTTTAGTGGGATAAGATATTACCACCTAAGCCAGTAGCGACTATTTTAACATCAATGTAAAAAATATAAGGACCCTTCTTATATTTTTTATGTAAATATAATAAAAAAACAAAACTATGCCATAACTAATATAAACTATTTTTTTAGTCTACAATATAATACAATAGGAATATAAATATAATAATTACAATATCTAGCAATAAACGATTATGCTAGATTAATTGTTTGTAAATATAGTAGTGTTACTAAGCTAAACTGAATTATAAATTTATTAGTAATAAAAATATTGAGCTACAAAGTAACGAGGAAATGTTTATTTAATACAGATTTAATCCCTCTCAACATTCTCTTAGCAATTTAGGATGGAAATAATTTAACATTACTTTTCAATGAATACAAAGTAAACATTTTTATGTTTTACAGAAGAATGTCTAGTGTTCATTGTTTGAGCTTTTTAAAAGTAATAAAATATAATAATGGATCTTAAACGTATGATGATTTATCAGTATTAAATTACAAAATTAAAATATTCTATTTTAAAAGAAAATGACGGATAAATAACTTTTAAATTGCCATTTCATGTAACTCAAATAATACAATATATAAAAAGCAAAAAAATTATTACATACAATCAGTGGCGTACGGTAAGTGTTAATATTGGGTGTGCTATAAAAAATAAAAAAAACGTACATTTTTTCATTTTTATTAGCCGAGGTTTTGGCATGCCTAAACTGCCTTACAGCTTTTTCCCATATATAAATAAATAAATAAACATCAAACCTAATCTAAAATATTATTATATAAAAATATCTAATTTCCAATAAACATAAAATTATAATGATTTATATATAAAATCTAATCTTCTTTCTTTGATCATAATTTTTTCTATCACGCTGTCATAAAAAGTGCTCTTCTTTTTAATATCCATAAGGATCCCTTTTTTTATTGAAATCAAGCTAAGGCTACATAGCCTTTCTTGGCCTTGGGTACTTCGATAACAATTATTAATTCGTTTCAGAGCAGAAAATTAACGTTCTGCTGAAGCAGTACTGCTTGGAAGAGTTAATATTAGTTTGCCAAATTTATCTATTTCCTGAAAACCTGACTCAAGATTATTTGTGATCATAAATTGTACAAGCTCATGAACAGATTTCTCTGCAAATTTAGGTAAATGATAAAGAACAGCAAGCTCATTTTTTAAACTTATATAATCAAATAATGCTCCATAGAATTGTTGCAGTTTGGTAAGTAATTCATTTGGAAATTTTTCTTTATATTGCTCATATTTTTCTTTCTCCAGAAGGTGAAAATATTCCAATTTGGACATTGAAGAAAAACGGTTTTCAATTTGCTTACATATATTATCAACTATTGTATTAAATAGTTGGCTAAACGCGTGCTTTTCTTCAACAAGCAAATCATTACTCAGTCTTGGATAATTTTCTTCCGTTACATGAGAATCCCATAATGTTTCATAATTATTTTCCTGTTCATGTCTGAGTTGTTGCAAAATTTCGGTAACTTTCTTACAGCAATATAATATGTCAAAAGATTTGGATTGTAAAATGTTGTATAACACATCAGTTTTTCCAAAAAGGTTTGAAAATATGTGGAGAAGTTTTCTTGTTTCAAAATCTTCCAAAAAGCTAAGAAAACCTCGTGCTTTTATTACAGTGTCGGGGTCCCATAGTTCACAATTTTTCACGACGTCTCGAAAAAAGTCCGTAAATTCATTTCTGTATTTTTGCACTGTGTTACTTAACCGTGATGTATAATTCCATCTTGTAGGTGTAACAGAAGGAAGTCTTCTAGCTACAAACTCTTGTAAAGCATTAATTCGTTTGGAAGATTTCGAAAATAATACAGACAATCCATTTAAAGTTTGAAAGAATGATTTGCACACTTTTATATTGGAAAGACCTTGTTGTAATGTTAAATTCAACATATGAACATAGCAGTGTGTAAAAATGGCCAGTGGATAAACTTCGAGTACTTTGGCTTGCAAACCATTAATATGCCCACTCATTACACTCGCCCCATCATAAGTCTGTCCAACTAATTTTTCTTGAATTTGAAATTCTTCAATTATATTTACAACGTGGCAAAATAAGCCATCGGCTGTTTTATCAGAGCTAACGTCTGTAAAGCCAATAAACCGCTTTGTATATTCTCATTTATTGTCTTTATGCTTCATAAATAAATTGGGAAGAGGTGGACGTGGTTTGCCAATTTTGATGATCTTCAATTTAATTTCATAACTTCTTTTTGAAAATGGATTATTCAAAATATCTTCAACAGTATTCTTCATCATTATTGGGGTAAATAAAAAAATATAATCTAGAATAGAAAATTAAGTATTGATCATATGTAAATAAGATAATAAACTATTTTACGCCAAAATATAAAAAATGAGTGACCTGTTATTGTGATATAATGTAATAAAAAAGCAGCGACGGACGCAAGAGTTTTTGAAGTACGTGCACCAAATTCGAGACCAATTTTACTACTGAGCGCTGCCAGCCGACAGATCGACTTCAGCCGTTAAATCTCGGAACAGTTTACTTTAGTCGGCCGCCGCACTCAAGGTCGGCGCGCCACATGAGTAATACATAGCGTGTCGGTCGCGCGGAAACTTTTAGAGCGACTGACAAATACCAATGCATACTATACACTGCATATTAAAATTTGATAATTTTGCATACTACTGTATGCAAAATAATGTCGCTTTATGCCCTAAATTTTCTAAATTTCTAAATTTATATTTTAGATGGTTTTTCGGGTGTGCGCCGCACACCTAGCACACCCTGAATATACGCCTCTGCATACAATATGACGTGACTCTTTAGAGTTGATTATCTATAGCGTGTGCCTTCGTCTGCCCGAGTGTCACAACTTTTCTACTGCTAGTTTGAGACAGCTCTGGCGAATAGCAGATGAAGATGTTGCTGGACCAATTGCATCGCTTATTGGACACACCCACAAAATGTATTACGCCTTAAAAGTAAGACTTTTAACAAAGGGGTAAAAATAGCAATAGTCATTTTACGCAACGTACGACGGTTCCCGGATGCTCCCATCCACTTCCTCAGGTCGTGTGTAAGCCGAGTTCAGGTCATTAGGTAACGCAGGGTAGAAAGCATTGTCTATCGCGCATCCTTTCCAAACAAAGAGTAGTGTTTCCAGTACAGGGTGAAAGCGACAGATTTGACAACAGGTAGTCTGGTAAATAATAACAATTAATAACATAATTGCTTAGTCCTGATATTTTTTATTATTATTTTGACTTATTTTCCAAAGAAATTGTTATTTTTATTCACTGATAAATCAGTTATAGCATTTGAATCAAATTTAGATTTTCATTGAAATTTTGGATTCTTATTAATAGCTTAACGCCCCTTGTACTAAATCGATATCAACATCATGTTTGTGATGACAATTCTTATAATAGTGTTTTACTCGCAAAATATTTATTTTTACGGAAAACAGAACTTTGTGGAACTATCCGTTAAAATATGGGTCTGCCAGATTACCTTAAAAATATAAAGTTAAGACCCCTACAAATGAAACATACCAGAAAAGGTTAAATGCTCGAAAGCAAAAATTAAAAATTATATCTACCATAACAGCCAGATGAGAGATGCGGAAAACACAAACAGAACGACCAGCCTTACAATATATAATATAAGCCTCGATGTATAATGTACTATAATAAATATATGAAAATTGTAGATCAGTACATAGTTACCTAATATTTAAAAAAAAAACAATGGAATGAATAAAAAATTTAGTTTTTTTGTTTATTTTCACGCGCATTGTTTAATTCGTTTAGTGTCTATCAAAATCTAAATCGTAACAGCAAAATTCAATTCAAAGATTTTATTTTGCGTAAGGGTGAATGCAGAATTCAGTGAAATCTATCGATTGCCTAAATCTTGCCGTCTAAAAAATCAATAAAAATAAAAAGTGGAGAAAATGTGTGAGAAAAAAAAATGTGCAATTCCTTTTCATATTGACGAGTGTTTTTATACGTAGCAAAAAATATTAAAATAGATAAAAAGTGTAAATAATAAAAATCAATAGTGATATAGTGTGGTTTATGTGTAATGAAAAAAAAAGTGTCCGTGACAGTTGTATGCAGAAAGAGGATGCTGAAAAATTTGGTAAGTGCAAATTATATTATATTATAAGCGGATATTCTGTATAAATCGTTTATACAAAAAAATATGGGAGCATTTAATCATACATATTATTAAATATTAAATAACTAGCTTGTTGCCATTGCAACCATTTTCAATTTACACAAAATATTATAAATGAAAAATGCATATTTATTCGTTCATGATTTTATTCCTCAGAGATTCTTTTAAGCGCAATAATATTATTTTTCTCAAATAAACTAATACGGCGATAATTTATCCGAATTGTAGCTTTTTCCCCTAGCTTACTAATCTTTAAATCATAGGTTTTCTAAATCGTGAGGAAATATCAAAATAACAAACACCCGGTAAAAATGTTTGTAAGTTAACAGATGCTATTTCTTGAAAGTTCTTTGATTATTGTCTTATCTAATTTATCTACATATACCGTAACGGGTTTACTTTTAAATTTTGTAATAATGTATATAATTGTAAGTGGAAAAACTTGATGTGGTATTAACCGTGGATGTTTCGATTTATTTTGATTGATTTTATTTTTATAAAGCAAAACAGTTTTGATCCTGAAATTTATTTCTGTTCAAGGAGTACAATTTTAAAGATGAAATCAATGATTATGATTTATACATTTCATTTCTCTTTTAAGAATTTATTTTTTATTTTTTTTATTTGATATCATATAGAAATATAATAGTATCATCTTTCATTATCTTGTAGAAGCAAACTTGATAGTATTCCAGTATTTTTTTATTATGGCCATTAAACAATGTTCTTTTAAGACTCATACACTATTCCACGGGCGTTAAACTGTTAATATCTGAATACAAATTTAATAGATTGGGATCTTCCCCATCTCTTTAATTTGTTAGGCCTTACGTTCTAGACAAGGTGTATTTCTTTTTATTTGTTCGTTAGAATAACATCTAAATTGTTTTTTAATGATTTTAAAAATATCATATAGAAACTGAAATATATGTCATTTTTAATATAATGTAGGATACTCAATATATTAAACCGTTTTCTGTACTTTATTTTTATAAATCTTCACAAAAAAAAATATTTTTTGGTGTTTTTTGATAAAACATAAAATACAGATCCATTTGATTTCTGAGTAATACTGGTTCATTAAAAATATATTGTGAAGTTTTATAATTATATGTTTATTGCGTCTTATTTTTCACATTATTCGAATAAAATTAAGTTTAATAGATTAATATTAAAATTAAAATTCTCACTTCTATATTTTTTTTATTTTTGATATTTTTATAAATGATAAAAATATATGTAATATATAGTGAATATTTTTATAATATTAAGAAACAGATTACAGAGCGTCAAGTTATAAAGGAATTTTAGGCTCCCGTATTTGATAATTGTGAATAATAGACTGTTGCTACTTTACATTTCCCATATTTCAAACAAGATAAAGATTAAAAACCTATGTGCAATATTAAAAAAACTAGATTTAAATTCGTATACAGGCAAATTTTATGGCTTAAATCTATGGAAAGATACACCGCGGAGTGACTTTTTATTATATGATTATTAATCTAGTTCTTAGATTACAGACCCACCCTTTCTTATGCAATGGTATTTAGAAAAATATGTGGTTGTAAAATATCCGTGAAAATATATTTTTTAACAAAAAGAGGCTCTATGAATATTCTTTAGAAATCAGCAATTGTATCAAAGAATAATATTTCTGGATTAGCCATTATTTCAATAAATAGTTCTCAAAGGAAAAGAATCATATAAATTATTATAATACGATCATTTAAATTAATGCTTTAATGAGCTATAAAAATTATCTAAAAAGTAGATATTTAATTACTTCACAATATTTATAAAAAGCAAACACAAATTAAAATTTAATTGCTATCTATTTAATTTTTATTTTAAATGTTATTAAAATACTTGATACGATTTGTTTTAACGGTATTATTATGACAATTGAGTTACTTTTAACAAGTGTATTATGTCTAGATAACTATTTTTGTAAATCGATAGTGTTATCATAATTAATAATGTCTGATACTATGTAACTAAGTAAATAATGGAGATGATTTATAATGCACCTATAAAGGGCACTTGATTTTATAATCGTTCAAGATTCATTGGTATATTATGTTTAATTACTGTTGTAAGTTTTATTTCATATAATTCATCATTAGATGCAGTATAAATTATTCATATGAAGTTTGATTTATTATATTTTATAAATGATATATTTATAACGTTCATAAAATATATTACTATAACTGTGATTTTTTAAATTGTATATGTAGATTGATAAATACGTTTTTGGAATTAATGCAGAATTTGCAGTATTGAAACAGTAAAAATAATAATTCATGTATTACACAAATCGTTGTCTTGTGCTTATAATTAATCGATTTTGTTTTATAGCAGACTTGCTTGAAGTTATCACTTAATACATTAGTAGAAAATCTTTAAATAGAATATTATCTATAAGTATGTCCAAAAATAATAAAATCTAAAAAATAAATTACCTATATTTTAAATATATTTTATTACTATAGCTTTCATTTTTAAGTATATAGGTATATAAAGCAGCAACTGAGCTTACAATTTATTATTCACACAGAAGCTTATTTAACTAATTAACCAGTCTATTCATTCAGTGCATAATTGCATCAATCGAGCGACACAACACTACATTGCCACCCACACCTAACCATACATTGACGTCACATTTCACCAATCCAAAAGACCCAGCCAGATTGATATCTCCCATAATTTAATAATGAGCTCAATTAGGTCTCATGTTAATTTTAACGGCCACACACACACATCAATCTACAAAATACAATGGTTCAGAGGACACATTTGCATAGTACGTTCATTGGTATTGTCTTTTGAATAATGTATGACTATATCGTCATTTGAATGGATGAAAAATATGTTACCATTTATTCATAATCTATTTCTATTGGGTGCATACACCTTGAACCTTTGAAATATACCGGCCCATAACTAAATATAGTTTAACTTTTAACGAGTGTCTACTACTGGAAACCGTAAGCTCGCGTTGTTATGTTCATTTCAAGAATTCGACGTCAGTTATACGTAAACATTTAATTTACGACTAGAGCTTTATGTGTTATGTGCGAAATCAAATTTATGCCGCTCTTCCTGTGATTCCAGCGGAGGATTATGTCTTTATACGATGCAGACATAAAATCAATGTTACTAGACAACATAAATTATGAATGAATAAAATGAGAATAATTTACAAGTTTGTATAATTATATACATTAATACAAATTTTGTATATAATTCTTATAGTATATAAAGATTTTTAAAATTTTTTTTGTATTATATTCAAAGGCCAAATTAGTGTTTTGAGATGATTTTTTTATGAATATTAAGCACCGTTCAGAAATAATAGAATTGAGAACAAGAGCAATGTCAACTAATGCAGTTACGTGATAATATGATTTTTTGCAATTTTTAAATGTTGATTTTCAAAGACTAAAGTCACGTAAAAGCTCTACAAACATGGACTAGATTCTAAATATAATTATAATATAACGGTCTTGAACGGAAATATTTTCCTATAGTGCAAATACTTAACTCTTTCAAGACTATCTGTTCTTTTTTAATTGTTCGTTTAAACAAATATATCTTATAACGGGTTTAACAGTTATATGTATTTCTGTAGATAGAATAATTAATAAATTATAATATAATATGCTATTCAAATTTGGCAGTGATTACAATTAAATTTTAACTTTGTTACAATTCAATATTTTATCTGTTGCTGCCATTATTATTATATTTTTATTTTGGGTGGCGCATAATAGTAAAATATATTTAATATACTGATATCTATTATAGTATATTTTTAAGGATAAATTTAAATACACGTACATATCTAAAATAAGTTTATCTTATGATTTAATAATCGTATTTATAAAATCGCTTCGTTTTTCTTGACCACTTTCTTAATACATTTATTTGCAAAAAATCACAAACAGACGTGTTAAGCAGAAAAAGTAGGTGTATTAGTTTTCTGCACAATATAAAATGTGTTTTATAGTTTCTTGATGCCTTATTCGCCTAATTTTCTGGTGGGATTGTGGCAAGTAAACCTCTAAAGGATAATGCATTTTTATTTAACGAAATCTCTTATACACAATAGCAATTTTATTTTAATGGATAAATAATTATTTACAGCAATTAATTGCTGCAATTAAAGTATTTTTTTATTTAATAGCAAACTAACTTTATACTTTAATTACCATGGCAAATTATTTGTTTCGATTCACTACCTTACACTCGAGAATCAAACCAAGGACCTTTAAGACGTTAATAAGGGCTTTTGCTTATTTATTTATATTATTTGCTCAATTAAATTATAAGGAAAATATCAAGATTTATTTCATAGGTAAACTAAAAATATCGTTAATTTTAAAATCTTATTGCTATATTTAAGTATCTCTTTACTAGCAAATATAAATTCTATATAATTTACATCTGATGGATATACGGTCGATTGCAACAAGAGACTATACTTTATTTATTAGAACATTTTTATTATCCTGTTATTACAAATACACTTTCATATTTCTCTATATATAATATCTTTAGTCTCATGTCTTTACGTATTGCAGTAACATGCAATCAGTCGTCAGTAAATCGCTGCTTAATTTAAAAATAGTAGAATGATATGTGCAAATGTCCGTCGCTACCGTTCACCGTTTGAGAAAAGCTCTTGTGACAGACAAACATGTGAATTTTTTTGTTTGATAGTATAGGTAAAAAAACATATGATTACATTTGAAGACACATATTTTTTAATTCTAAACATATTTAATAACGGTGTCTATTTGTTAAAAATACTATGTTATTTGCTTAGCTTTAAATGTGATGTGAAACAATTTAAATATATGATTTCAAAGATAAAAACCACAATGACTTGATGTGTGAGTAGAACTTTAAAAAATAATCATGTAGTGACTGTTTCATACATTTTTTTTTAAATCTATTTTTTTAAATTTAAGTTAAAAGTCCATAAACTATTTGTGAGACACGCCTTTTTTTTCGTATCTTTTGTAATTATTGTTTTGTCGCCCATCTTGAAAGTACGCTTTCACTGAGGAATGTGCTAAAGGCGGAATTAAACAAAAACGCAATTGGTTCTAAATTTATTTTCTGCTCAATTCATCCATGTTTAATCGAAAGATCAGTATAAAATATTTTATTTGGGTACATATCAGAAGTTTCAGTGAAGAAAAACTCACCACTTTTTTTTCTTTATTTTTTTTGACTTGCTACGAAGAACCAGAGACTAGAGAGACTCACATTTTTAAAACTACGAGGTACTACGACTCTTTCTCACCAAACGATATATATATATATATATATTTGTGAAATAAACTGTATATCACATAATTTTTCCAGTATTCAACTGGCTAAAACTCGTACTACTTGACCATAAATCTTGAAAACCTATTTTTAGTTAAGAGTTTAACATATTTTCACGCATAAAAATGCGTTATGTGTACAAAAGTATCAGACAAATCAAACATATAAATTAAGTTGGTTTGCTATATATTTTTGTATTTATTTAGACATAGATACTAAACATACTATTCAATAATTCTAAATTATATACATAATAGGCATTAAAGAACAATATTTTAAAAATATTATAAAATATTTTAATTAGTTGAATTTAATGCGATTAAAAAAATGTGGTTGTTCATAAGGTAATATGTTTCTTATATAGTGCACCTAATTAGACCAACCCTTTCACGACAAAATAAAAAAGAATGATTTTAGCATATGCATTTTTGGTTTAAGGTGGTTTAACTTCATTTGTTCATATCATCATGGCGGCGAATTAATTTTCAACGCTCAATACACGATCAAGAGTAGCTCCTTTGTAAAAGCGCAAGTCAAGTGTCCGATTTAAAATATCATCGCCCCCCAATCAAAAGTTCACGGGGATCCTTTGAAAACAATTTCGTGCTTTGCTCTCGCGTCTTTGAAATTGGATTAAATACGTACCACGCGCTTGTTGGCGAAATGTATGCAAAAATATTCCATTAAAACCAAACACCCGTTGCAGATAAAGCCGAAATTTTCAATACGGCCTTTTGTCGGAGGGATCGATCCACTGCGTTGTATAATTTCACGCGTGCACAAAAGCTTGCATCGCTGCAACAGCGGCGAGATTAATAAAAGCTCGTCGGTGATTCGGAGCTTTTGTGCTTTTTCGAGTTTCATCATGTATGGCCTCTGTTTTGTTATATTTCGCCACGTCAATATTAATTTTCTAAATCTGCCTGTCTTCCCCTTGACGTTTCGGCGGCGAGAGTACCTGTCGTTCTATATTAGGGTCGGTTCACATATCAACTCGTCTGCTGGTTTATTTTGTCTGCTCGTTTGAGGGGAGTTGCCATATCGAATCTAATCAATATGTGTGCTTTTTGCGAGATGGATTCGTCTGAGAGTAAGATAGTAATTTTATTAGTCATTTATGTTAATAATAAAAGGCAGATCCAAATATAAACGTCTATGTATATTTATTTGCTAATTAGAATTTAATATAATAATGTTTATTATTACATATTATAACAATTCGTTTTATTAAATAAATCTGTAATATATTAAGGATATATTATTTTATTTTTAGATCCACCTAATTTTAAACCAGGACTTGAAAAATATTTAATAGATTTGTTATCTGTGTGTTTTTAATGAGCTTTCTTAAACTATTTCATCAGTAACAGTAAATCAATTTATCTTGAACGTCAGTTCATTTCTTCGCCATTTTGTTACATGTTTTCTGTTTTGATGATAAATTCAGCAGCAGGTATTCTTATTTTTATAATAAAATAAGAGTTAAATACCATTTTAAACACAACTGAGGCTTAATAAATATTGCACGTTTTCTTTATTTTTGGAGGGTATTTTGTTTACCAAAATAATTGTGATACTTTTTTGACTAAGTTTTAATGCTACTAAAAACTATAGTCCTAAAAAAATAAAAGATATATCAGTGTATTTATTTGTCCAATGATTTGTAATTAAAAATCGTTTAATCATTGGGTATGTCAATCAAATTTTCGTTCTTTAATATTGTAAAGTTCAGTTATAATACAACAAATTTGCCTTCCTGCTATTTAAAAAACTTAATTTCAAATTTCGCGAAATTCAACAGAACCAGCAGATTTTTTGCTATTTATTGATTTATATCATTTCATTTTTGGGCCCCTCTTATCGTCATTTCGAAAAAGAACCAATATCAGTGGTTTTATTAATTTCTATTATTTTTTATGACGACAGGAATGAATAAATATGAATTCGTTCCTATTCAATAATAACATAAAATAACTATAATAGCCGTCAGATGAAGTGCCTAGCCGCGCGACATAGATCGCGTACTCTCTCAGTCTCTTAGCGACTGCAAAAGAGGTGTACGGCATTTGATTAACAATACAGAATAAAGAAATCACTAATTTATATGCAAGCGCTTGCCTTACATTACATTCATATAATTCAAATATTTTACATTTAAAAAACATTTACACTCACATACATAAATAAAACTATGTATTTTATTCAGAACTCAACAAGCCAGTGCACCATTGCTCAAATGGCAAAATACACATTTATTCACAATTGCATACATATACTCATATATGTACATACATACATTTTGCCAACCGAGTAAAAAAGTAAGCATTTTCATTTTCAATTTTTATTGATAAATATCTCTCGTATTATTTGAATGCAGTAGTGATAAGTATTTTTGTGTAGATATTGTTAGTTTTTTGTGGTTTTACATTGTTATATAAATATTTCGATAAAGGGATTATTATTAATACTATTTTAGAATCCTTCATCTGATTTATATGTAAAATTATGTGCTGATTGCATGTTTGATATATTTTAATTAAATGATTTACAGCAGCTTCAATTTTGAAATCAAGTTGTAGTTTTATTATGCTGAATATACAGCTGAATTTAGAGCAGGTAGTAAAAATGGGACAGAGATTTATGCTTGTCACACAGATAGCATTGTTTTACAATATATATTTAACAACTGACTCCAAGCTTACAAACAATTTTATGTAAGATACAATGTTTAGTTAATACATGATAATATTATACAAAAAAATGCTTATTTTTGCATCAAATTTTGCTTTATACTATATTAAGTATTTTCATTAAATTTCTTATTAGTAATATTGTAATTATGTTTCATAAAATGTTAAATGGTCTATTAACAATTAAACAACTAAACAAACAATATACACAAAAGGTGAAACTTTGTAGTACAACACATTGTTCACAAAAGATCATCGTATCATTGTTTAAATTTTATAAATATGAATATTTATTGAAAGAATTAATATTACATTGAGCTGGTATTTGAATGGCATTTTTAAAATATTAAATGGTTACTCACAATACAAAATGATGGCGATTCATGGTTACTTAAATTGTGTGCTAAAGTTTTCTTGTACTCTTTCAAATAAATAAGTATTATGACCTATTTTAATAACTTTGATATGTCAAGTAATTATATTTAAAAGCAAAACATACAGTAAGGTTAATTAAACATTTCCTTTAATAACTGCTATATACAACAACCTCAATATTATCGTCAATTAAATTTCTCTCATCTTCCAGATGGTATAATTAATATATGTATATATTATATAATTCCGAGAATTTTATTAGAATATGTAATCACTCAATCAATGTTGCGTTTATTTGAAGTACTATTTTATTATTAGTATTCTACTATAATTATTAAAAAAATATCAATATTTTTTTAGTCACATTTCGTACAATTTCCTCTAAACATGTGTAACGACGCATTTAGAGATTTACTGCTGCGACGTCTCAGGAGATTTGCTCCTGCTTGGTCTGGAACGTGAGCAGAAACTTCAACGCCAAGTTCTGTACTATATGTACCTATACATATATCAAAGATTTTTATAGTTACAATATATTTTATGCACTCAAGCATTTCTGTTGCAGTAACTTTCTGAACGTTGTTTATATTTTCTTTTAAATAATTGTATAATAAATAAAAATATATTTACATTTGTTTTTTTTTTGAAAGTAACAGTTTGTCCTTTCAACCTTATTCTAAATCGACTCTCATATCCGATATTCCTAATGTATGACGTCTGATACCGGCGCAATTTCGGATCCCCTCCGCAGTCCCCTATCGAGGCTTTGTGATCGGGGAATTGATACTGTGGTACTTATTGGGAGCCGAATTGCACTACCGGGTGTTCAGTGAAGCGAAATCCAATTACCCAGCTGTCGGACACAGTGCTCCGTGTTTGTATTCTTCTTGATCACCGTGCGCTCAGTGGCGGCTCGTGGCTTAACCGTGAGTCAATAAATCGACTATCTTTCCAATCCGCGAGGGGACCATTCGGAAAACTTTCTAACACTTAGTTCGATTCTATGCCTGTACAACCATACATACATAGGTATCTGTATTTGCTTTGAAAGGAATTAAAAATACATTCATATCTATTGTAGTATATACGCACAAACAAGAGATATTTGGGTAGAAAAAATACTTCTTCCTGCTTTAAATATTATACATATACATATAATCATAATAAAATTGCTTTGTTTATTTGCGTTGCATGATTATAGAAGTTTTTATTTTTTTGGCAGATTTGGCAACCTTGCACTTGTTATTTCGCATTCCGTTTGTCAATAAAATATTTTTTAAAGGAAAAAGATGCAGGTTAAAAATATTCGTAGTATATCGTTTAGAATCTATTATCTTTATGTATATAATGCACTTGTCGCGTGCTGATAAAATTAATAGCATTTTGTTTATTGCTCTTTTAACGCACACAGCGGTTTTTTACCGGTCAAAGGTCCGGTTAGTCGCCGGTGATTCTTACAATACTAAATCGACTGTTATCAAATAATACGTTTTGTATTATATAGCAAATAATTTAGTTTCGCTCAGTGCGTAAATAAATTCGTGATTTGGCTCATAATCTCACGCTTGTGCTATTTGTTACATCGCGATTTACGATTAAAACCATGCACTTTACACTCTTTACCTTGGTTATTGTAAGGCATATTAGTTTCTTAATGTTAATATTTTCTTGACTTTCTCGATAATTTTCGATTATTTTTAAAATGATGCAGCAGTATAAAAAATACAGTGGTTGTAAAATATTTGTACAAATTTAATTTTTGCCAAAAAAGGATTCATAAAAATTCGTGTTATTCTTGAAAAATTCTCGAGAAGAAACATTTCTTATTTTTAATATTGTACTCATTTTCACTTAAATGATTTGTATTTTTTTTATTTTAACTTTTTAAGAAAGTTTTAACAAATCAGAAATATTTATTTGATAAGAATTCTATTAAATTTAATTTAGAAGGTATTTTTAAAATTGCAAATCCAGACTTTTTTTATCAAAAAATATTTTTAATTTTATGATCTGGCAACTGCATGTGTTTATTGAACAACAATCGATTTTTATGTTTTATACTTTATTATATACAATAACTTCTATTGAGATTTTATTGCAAAATTCATTTTTTTTTCAAGTAAAAATAAATATCATTTAGTTTATTATAATACTTTTAATTAAAGTCGAGAAAAGTGTTTTTATTCTGGCAAGAAACTCATTAAAGCATAAAATCACCTTGGTGCATTCTCGATTAATACCTTTTGATCACGAGGAAAGCTTATGTTAAAAAGCTTGAAGTTTGGCATTCAGAATTTGGTACTTACTTTTCCACGAATAGAAGGATTCCATTAATTTATTTTATTAAAAAAACGTCTGAAACAAACCAAATAAATCTAAAATATCTGTTTATATCATTAATTAGCTTAACAAATATTTTTTACACCTTAACGGAAGAAATCTTGTGTACTTTGTAATATTATGGTGGAACTTACATAACGAAGTTACTTAATATTTTGAACGAACTATTACATTTTATAAAAATACTTAAAATAAATATATAGTAAAAATACAATTATATATTTTACAAATTAACTTTAATTTTTATATTAAACAAACTTACTTTTATATTTTTTACATTTATTGTATACATTAAAAAAATATTAATAAGCTTAACTAACCTAATTTGAGCTATTTATAAGAGTAATATATCTTAACAGCAGATTTTAGACATTTACTTTTAGTCAATTATTTTAATACAATGTACTTTTGAAATATACATTGTATATCACGTAAAATACTGTTTGAGAAACTTTAAAAGCGTTGAACAATAAAACACGTAAAGCAGTTTTCGCTATATTAGCATTTACATATTTATAGCATATTGTTAATAATTTAAAATAATTGACTAAACCAATATCAAAAAGGCTTTATTATTGACTATAATATTTTAGATCAATTAAATATTTATTCGTTTTAAAATAATACATATTTAATATACCATCTTAAAAGTAGCTCATTGCCAATTCATACTAAAAAGTTTATGATTTTCTCTTCTATTCGTGATGCTAATGCAATTTACTGTATATTAATTCGTCAGTGAATATGAAATGTTAAGGTCTTTGATAATAAAGTCGTAAGTTCAACGAGGAAATATAAACATGTTCTTAAATTAATAACGTGAGCAATAGTTACATCTTAATTATTAAACGGCAGGAAAATAATCATTTTGTGCAATAATACTCAATTTCCTCATTCGAACAATTTAAATATTGCTCTAAATCATAGTTAATATATATTGATACTAATAAATCCAGAATGTAAATTCTTTAAATACAAACATCATTTATCACCGCACTTGTGTTTATTTATTATAATAAATAACTATTGGGTTGATGCAAAAGTTATGACCGTTTTTTACATATACAATTAAACATTTTTTTTTTAGATTTGTAATATTTATTTAATCAATTATATAATTTCCATCAGTTCTTATAACCTTCTTCCATCTTTCTATGAACTTATAAATACCATTTGTGTAAAATTCCGTGGATTATGATGCGAAAAATGTAGTAAGGGATGTTTTTACCTGCTCTATTGTATCAAATTTTTTATCATTTAAAATTTTTTTCAGTGATCGGAATAAATGAAATTCGGAAGGAGCAAGATCAGGAGAATACGGTGGATGCTTGATAACATCCCAATTCAACTCATTTAGCTTGTGTTGGGTCATCATAGCCACATGTGGTCGCACGTTGTCGTGGTGAAATACTACTCCTTTTCTGTTTACCAATTCTGGTCTATCCTTTTGAAGGGCGATGTTCAATTTGGATAATTGCTGACAATATCGTTCTGCTGTAATTGTCTGATTGCGTTCCAAGAGTTTAAAATACACAATACCCTTACAATCCCACCAAAAACAAAGCATAATTTTTTTTTATGGATTTCGGCCTTCCAAGTTGTTAATGGGGCTTGTCCAGGTATAGCCCAATGTCTTTTTCTTGTCACGTTGTTGTACACGACCCATTTCTCATCTCCCGTTACCAAACGATGCAAAAAAGGTTCATGTTTTTGTCTCGCACTCAAAGCAACACACGTTGAAACACGGTCCAATAAATTGGCAGCCGACAATTGATGAGGTATCCAAATGTCGTACCGCGAAACCATCCCCATACGGTTCTAATGTCTTAATACGGTTGTTTTGTTGACTTCCGTCATAGACGCGATCTCCCTGGTGGTTAGACGTGAATTGGTGTCAATTATGACTTTTAACTTGTCGTCATCAGATTTTAATGGCCGCCCGGTACGTGGTTTATCAATTAGTGAAAAATCCCCAGATCGGAATTTTGTAAACCAACTTCGTACCTGTCGAACTTTGATGACATATGCTCCAAACACTTCGCAAATGTTTTTGGTTGCCACACTCGCGGTATTGTCTTTACGGAATTTATAAAGTAAAAAATGACGTAAATGCACTTAATCGACCGACATTTTGAAAAAATACAAGGGCTCTTCACTGTACTCTGGCCAGGCCAAAACTGAATAGAAAGTAGAGGGAAAGTATCCTTTATACAATGGAGTCATTTAAAATAAGATACTATTCATCATTTCTGAAGAAAAATTTTTTTTACCTAGGATCATAAAAAAGGGTCATAACTTTTGCATCAACCCAATATAATTATAGGTTACTTCATAGTAAAAAAAAAATTCAATCTCAATATACATTGTATATGAAAAAATATTAAATTTGCGCAATATTGTAATTTTTGGTTTATAATAATATTTAGCCTTTCCTTTACTCATAGAACAGTTGGAATTGCAGAATTATTGTATGTGTGAATTTTGCTAAATTTTCACGGTGAATATGTTAAATTTATTCGATATTTGTATTCAAGCCTCGAAAATCGTATAATCATTTTATTGTCATGATGCCTGAATTATCGAATAAAAGACAATGTATGTATGTATATACTAGTTTCATTGTCCTAACAATAAAGCTCGCGAATTAATAGGTTTTAAATTGGTCATTTCAACCAAATTTAACGATTCTTTTATGGCGTGCATATGAATACCATTGAAATTTTATTTGACATGTTTCAAGACAAATGGACAATGTTATTAGTTTGACCTAAACACATATACGTTAAGGCATTTTAATAATACATATTTACTTTTGTGAATGCATGTTTATGGATTAACTTACTGGCGAAATCTGCTCTGAATTTAGCAAATTTAAAATTGCAGCAGTTGTAATGTTAAACTTGTTCTTTGAGTAATTTGGTTTAAATTATTTACACAGAAAATTAATTTTTTTAGGTCGTTTTTAAATCTGAACTTTAAAAAATATTTTAAACAAAACAGTGATATTTAAAAAAACATTGATATAACTGCCAACTTTTAAAATATGAATAATTAAATGGATTGTTAGATGAAATTTAATTAAAATGAAAATTTTGCGATATTACTAATTTCTTAATAAAGATGGCTGTGTTTGATTAGACAGATATTTAAAAAAAATATTGTAGTTATAATAAAATCGGTAAATCAAAAATATTTTTTAAACCCTAATATTTTAACTATTATTTTTTTGTTTATTTAATAATTTTTTAAACATTTTCTAGTCAACGTTTATCATACTTGTATCATTTTTAAGTTTAATCATTAAGTAAAGATAGTCATAAATAAACTTTCTTCACTTCACTGTTGATTGTTCTTTGCTTTTTAGCCCTTGAAACGCCGCAAACTATTAATACGGCCGTGCAATACAGGCCGGGAATTTCTTAGCAAAAACAAAGTCTAGTAAAACTTTTATGACGACGTATAAAATAAATATATAATATTTCATTTTTACTATCATTTATATATTTTTTCCTTTCAAACCAGGGTTGTCAGATTACAAAATATAAAAATAAAATAGGATTGTCATATAACTATTAGCAAAAATATAATAATAAAATTTCGTAAAAAAATATTTACATATTTGCAAATATATGTATATGTATATACATATATTAAAAAAATTATATCAAGGTTGTCACATTAGTTTCAGAAAAAAAAAATATAGTTTAAAATATTAAAATTAAAAATATTAAAAGAAAACATTGTAATACAATAAATATAGACATATATAAAAACATTAAGCAAGGGTTGTCACATAACTTATAAAAAGTAAAACTGTAGTACCATATAATGTAAAAAAAAAATGTCAAATTTAAAATAATGTCAAATACGCCCCAAGCGTGAGTTACACCTGTTATGGATTAATAATAGAAAAATCCCGCGGAGCACAGCCCTGAACAGCAACTCTCAATGAATGTCAAACAATGCTTTGATTTAGACCTCTCTAATATCGATAATAATTGCAATTTATTGTCCATTTTTCCTTATTATCTTAAGATATGCACTATGTGTTAAAACATTTTACGTCACACAAAACACTTGATATTGGCTAGTAAAATAGTACAAAGTGAAACGCGCTAACACGCTTAAGGCACCGAAAGGGTTAAAATAATTCATGAACTATGACTCAATTGCCTATGTGCATTAGGCTTATTTATTGGCATATAACCTTTCTTAGTCAACTATTGTTCTTTGGACTCAATCACTTTGCATGATTTTAATTAAACTTCAACAAAGCTAAACAATCCTTTCGAATTTAATAGCGTGTATGTTTAGTTTTCAATGTCAGCGTTTGTAGAACGGCAACTTTTAATAAGGTTCAAATTTATGTAGCTACTTGCGCCTGAAGTTACTGTTATTTATACAATTTTAATTATGAACCAATCAATACCATATCATCAATATTTTGTGAAGTAATCTTCGATTGGCAATTTGCCTCTTTTAAATTCATCAGATCACTTTGTCACTGCGGCATAGACAGCAAAAGAGACAGATTTTTAAAAAGTAGATAATTATAATACTATTAAAAAATAAACATTAAATAAATGTTTATGATATGTTCATTTTGATATTTCATAAAAATATCTATTTACTAATTGTATTTAAAAATATCTTAGCTCTTCACAACGCCATATATGTATATGTATATACATTTTTTATGGATACTTTAAAACCCCTTTTAAGTTAATATTTATTTTTTAAATAATTTGAATTGTACGAATATATATTTTTTTGTATTATATATTTTCTAGGATTCCAGATGCATTAGTACTCGACACACAAGTTCGATCTCGTTTCACATTACTCAATGGTTTCGTTCTTTCAATGTCGGTTCACGGCCGTGCGCAATTTGCATATAAGGCGAGTTTACTGGATTCGCTCGAATATAATCTTCTATATATAGAAAATCTACTCCCAATTCCGTCTCTCCGGTATGCAAGGCAGATAGTGCGGCGTATATGTTATAATGCACTTGGGTAGGTGCTCTGTGAGGTTTTTAATAAGGTAACGGGTTTCATAATCACTCGCTCGTCGACATCTCTCTCTCGCGAATAACCCAACTAGTAATTAGCATAAAATTGATCATTAGCGCCTCTGACATTTGACCATGACACTAAAGCGTTTGTCTTAATTAATGAATTAATCGTTATTCTGAGCTATGTGTGTGTTTGTGAATTTTCAGTCTTCAGTCTTCAACATCACGACGAGCATTCGATCCGCTCGGGTCATGTTGGGCTCGGACACTAGCTGACTGTCACGACCTGTCAGCGAGTAGTCATGTCTTGACATAACGCAAAATTGCTTAATGGAGAGCATTGTTGGTGTTCGTTTAACCTCATAAAAGAATATGTAAAACGGTATATATCGAAAGTACTGAATTAACTAGGATATTCAAATATATTTATAAAATTCTGTATATCTATTGTGCCTGTACTACACTCTCTGGAAGTTGGCCAAGGGAGAACGGGAGGTAAAGTGGGGGTAATTCAGTCGACTTGGCCAGCTTCGAGCGCTTCCGAACATTGTTGGCAAAGGATCCAAAGTCGGAGCTGATCTTTCGAGCGCGAGCTGTGAGATACTTCCCCTTTCGCTCTCTCGCTTGTTAAGTGACGAGAGGGAGAGAGACAATGATATGGTTTTTCGCAAACTGAGATAGAACGAGTAACTCGGTTCAATTTCAGTATGCGCGTATGCGTCCTATGGTCAACACGCATGACGAGCGCTGCATCGTGGTCACGTGGTCAAGCTATAATACCACATGCTTATCGAAGAATTCAACAGACTCTTACTGCCATCTTTGAATATTTTAGGGTACCAAAAGCGATTAATTATATTTTTGATAGTATATTCTTCTAACAGATATCGTTATTATATTTTTTTTCATATAAAATTAAATAATTAAAAAATAATTAGTGGTACTAGATTTTGTTAAAAAAAATCGTTTCCTAGATCGGTTTATATAAATGTCACACCATAACGAATTCTTATTTAGAATCGATGGCGACAAATTCTAGGATAGTCACAGATGTGGTGTTCGTATTCTGAAGTATCATTTTTATGCCTTATGGCATTTAGCAAAAGCTGACAAAAATTTTGCATAAATTGAATATTTACGACCGAAAAGTTTTCACTGATATTATATTGGTGAGTGCCCACACAAACTTATATAATTATCAGTAGCGTAATTTTAATAATATGACGATTTAAAAATTGAGATTATTTGGCACATTTTTCGATTGCGTGCAAATATGCCAGCTGTACGTGACAGCAGCCGCCGTGCGGACGTCGTCCGGACGGTATATAAAATTTGTGGCAGTGTGGCCGCTACTCAGAAGCCGGCGACCTCGGCCGACTTCAGTTGAACTTCGGTTCGGATGTGATGCTTTCAAGGAGGTCTAATGTTTTGAGACTCGACGACTCATCTTAACTCTTTGGGGAAGGTTTCAAGGCTTTGAGGCACTATTTTAATTAAATTCCAGGTAACCACAGCTTTCAGGTTTATTGATATATATTTATTATCACTATGAGCTAGCTGCTGTGTTTTGAAGGACCGTATGATACGAAATACTATTATAAACTTTTCTATTTGTAACGTTATGAGATATCGTCACACATTACATAACTTTGTAGTAGAAACTACGATGAGTGAGTTTCGAATTAGACCATATATGTAAAAGACATAATAATAATACTAAAAAATATGATTTAACAGTTTTTTATTTGTTCTGTCACCATATTACAATACGTTCAAAATATTGGTTTACAATAATTATTAGTTCAAACTTTTTTTTTAAATCGTCACAATTTTTTTTCTCGATATAATATTTTTGTAGTTATATTGTATATATATAGTCAATTCTTAGTATCTTATATTTGTGGCAAAGATTTTTAATTGTTGTAATATGATTGTATAGCATTGAAAATATTTCAAAACTGACTTTTTAATGTCGTTTATAGTCTTATATTTAAATTTGATTTTATGTGCATTGTTTTTATAATTGTCTATCTTTTATATATTATAGCCATGAAAGTTGTTTTACTATACAAATTTGTATGCATATTTTCTCTGGAAGTAAACTTATATTTTTTGGCAAAAAGATTCAGCAACCTAAGTAAAATTAAATTAAATCCTTTTGACACAGACCGCTAAATTATTGGATAAATCGCGAGCTATGAAATGCTAAATATTTTTATCGCATTTTATTGACAGTGTAAATATTGTATATATCTCGCCAATGGACTTGTTATTAATACATAAAACCATGTGCGGGTTACAAATAAGCAACCGGATGATAAGATTCCAGGATATAGCTTAAAATAAACATTACCATAACTGTTATATATACATTATTCATTGCAAAATCAATGTAGGTATTTCATTTTCATTAAGAATAACATCATCAATATAAAATATTTTAATAGGACACACTGTATTTGGAATTAAGAAATTACTTATTTTATTTATATGTATATATAACGAAGGTTTGCTATAAGTGTCTTCTTTAATACGCTGATTCAATTCCGAACAAGTGCCGCGGAAGATAATCGATTTTATATAACATCACAAGTCTACTGTACAAGGATGTCCACTTTATGCGCCCTATCATCATTGAAAGATATTAGCAATAATATATATGTGTGATATAAAACTGGACTATAATGCTCAAAACGTTTTAATAGATTGATAAAATAAAATCTTTATTATTATTTAGTGTAAAAAGTGGGCGAAAGCGAACCTTGGCCGGTTTAATTCAATCAGTTTTGATAAATAATCAAATTTCTATGTCGAAAAGTTTATGAATAATTTAGAAAATAAATCTGTCACCATTTTAAATTGGCTCGGGCGTGACGCGTTAATTCGTTTCGTGTAACAGAACAGCGTGGCCAATCTAAAGGACCGGAAGGACAAGAACCTTGTTATATTTAAGTGAATGTATTTATATACATAGTATATAGTACATATATAAATATAAACAAAATTAATTAATTTGTGAAAAGGAAATGAAACTTCTTCCCGCGACATCATTGATCGTTAAACTTTACAACATATTTTTTGTGGGCTTTATTAATATTTAATTATACATAATAAAAGTATAATTGATTTTGTTTCTAATAACATTTTAGATGTATCGTAAAATTATTGAAGTAATTTGCTCGAATGAATGGAAAATTTGATAACAGGAAAACGTATTATAAAGAATGACCTTACACGCAAAAATGGGTTATTGTGACATAACTGTAATTGACGTGAATACATTGATAACTGTCAAAAATATTCGTAAAATATACGGACAATTTAAGTGGTAATATATGTGTATAGTAGTGAAGCAAATTTTAAAAACGCCTTATACTGACCTAGTTGTCAGCGTGTTCATTTTTATTTAAGGCAATGTTGTTTGTATTTTAAATTATTATCGTATTAAATGTACAACAATATGTTCGTAAGCACCGGTTGTTTTCAAAAATCAGTAGTATTCTGGATTTTGGACTATATAACTAGATAACGGTTAATGTCAAGTGGGAAGCGGCCGTTCCATTTGGTGCTAATTTGTATGAAGTTTAGTGTATTTGGTGAAGTTATTGTACAAAGTGTGATGTTTGCGCTATGTAGGTATGTGCTTGTATACGCTTGGTCAAGATAGGTACGGTCGCTTTTCTTTGGCTTCTTTCGTCGCATGCACCAATTGCGATTTGGGGGAGAGTAGTTTTGTATATTTTCATTGTATTTATTGAAATAATAATTGCTTAAGCATTAGAGATTAATCATGTAAAGATTTAGAAACAATGTATTTTATCTGCTGTTCGTACATTTTTTATTTTTTGCAAAGTTTTCTCAATGCGTAATGGTGAGCATTATATAAAAAAATAATAATTCATTTTGCTAAAAATAATTCAAAAACAGTAACGGTGCATACCTAAAATAAATAAAAATCATTTCAAACTTTTTTAGCTCTTCATAGCTATCGTCGAAAACATCCTTTTTTGGTTAAGCTCGTTGTAAGGCTAAATAACTCTTGCAACATGAGCGTTCTCTAGCGCTGACATCCCGGCTGAAACAGACAAGAGTATGATACGTAATCGCGACTCTAAATCTCGCAGCCGAAAGTCAGTACTTAATTGATTAGACGCTCCAGGTGCTTTATTGTATCCAAACGCTTCAGGTAAAAATGCTTTAGGACACAAACCCAGATACAACTCGTACTCCCTCTTATTAAGATATCTAAAAAGTATTTTTTTTATTCTCATTTATAACAAGAAGTACTACTTTTCTTCACTCGGTTTTCAGATAATTAAACCACATTCATTCAGATGCGAGTCGCTAATAAATTATTGATGGTACACGCGCTCCGCATAATGACGCAGAGCATCCTTGATGCCATATCGAAAATTTTGGTGATACAGATTTGATACTACCAGATTGTTTTAGTGTATCTCGGAAACAATCTGTATAATAAAATACACCAACAAAACTAGCAATATCTATGCAGAGATTAGAATAGTCGCTTGTTTATAAATATAAGTATGTCCACTAATTCTCTATAATTTATATCATCGTGTTGAATTATGCTTCGGATTCTAATTTTAGTTTCCAGAATATTTTTTTCATTAATAATAAATTCAATAAGCACAATACGAAATTTAATCAAAATAGTGACACAAAAGCTATGAAAATAATTTACATTACAACTATTTATAGTTATCTTAAAAATTCTATTATAAGTAACATACACATTGAATAACATTTTTATTCACACCAGAAAATCCTATAAAAATATTTCGCATATCCACACTAATCAACCAAATGCCAAAGTGCATATTGCTTTATTAGCATACATTTCAATGGTTTTAAAACTTTAGCTAGTTATAATTTTAATCCAATTTTAAATATTAAAAACGATTTTTAACATTTTTCCCCTTAATTTTATGTTATAAAGACATTGCAATTTTTAATGTATAAATAAATAAAAACCAATATATGTTATTGTTTATTAAGTACACGTATATTTCGTATCATATTTTATGTGAATAACTTTAGTTAGCAAAATAGTGTTTCATATCATAATTTAAATAAAAAAATTCCAGTTTGTAAAATAGTCGTTAATATTATTACAAAAGTTGCACAGTAGAGTTGCAGTAATTATTATAAAAATCCATACTAGGGCTAAAAAATATTGAAGGTGATTGTGAATTTTTTAATGCAAATTATGAAAATAAAGATTAATGATATAAATAAGCTCAAAATATATTAGTAAATTATCAATATATAAATTGATGGTATATTCAAATTTCAATCTATTACTTGTTTCAGCTTCAATGGAAGCTTAAATAAAATAATTAGGTAAAAATAGTATGCTACACTTAATCATGTACTAAATATTGTAATAAAAAATAATACATCAATTTTTAAGGCCTGCGTCTATTTTCTCAGTTATTTTATTTTATTTTATTCAGCAATATAATTGAACAAATATTAGTTTTTTTATATGGAATATTCGGTTAAATTTTGAAAGCTAGTTTATTTTTGGATGCATCAAATATACAAAAGTTTTTGGTGATGAGAAAAAAATACTGCAATATGTTATTAGTTGATATAAATTTTAAGAAGGCGATTGTTAATTACATTGTAATATTTATTAAAAATAATAACATATTGAAATGTTTTTCTATAAAATAATAGTATTTTAAAACACGCAAAATATCATGATTGATCATAAGTCAATAAGTTACTGGCCCCCTATAATTATTAACTGACTGTACATTAAAGACATTACTGACCATGTATCGTTAAAAAATCTGACTGTTTAATTTTTGCGATTTTTTAATTCTAATTCTAAGACTTTTATGTTAAAATGCAACATATCTTTAAGATACAGAAATAATATACTAGTTATTCATTTGGACTTAAATGTATTTATCCATCTTTTCTTAATTCATTAAATGCGCTATTTGTTTTTATAAAAGTCTATCCTGAACCATATCCTTTGTAAAATAATCGTAACAATATATTTTTAAAATAAACCAAGGTTTCATTTTAATATGCACCTAATCTGCAAAATTTTACTTTTTCTTGCGTCGATAACGACTTTAATTCGAGGATTAGCTCTAACTTTTGCTACTATAATTAAAGTAGAAGAAGGATACAAATGTTTATTCAAAATATTACTAGCATCAAATTAGCTACATTTTTAGGACTTAATATACAATTATGTATACTTTACCTTTTAACACAATACATCTGAATTATTCCTTGTATTTATTCTGGTATGAGTTTATCTGCATTTTTTTGTCATAATTATATTTTATAATTCCTGTCTTTAAAATACATGAATTACAAAATATAATTATTATAAGAGAGTGTATAGAAACCTATACCAGTATGCAAAAAATGTGGATGGAATTTTGATATTTAAGTGCATTTAAAAAATGACATACTTTTTAAAACATTGCTAAAAATAAAGTCTAAATGTAACATAAGTGAAGTCTTTTCGGCAGTACGAATAATTAAGATGAAATCTCGTGCTCACTATTTTTTAAATTAAAATGAATTTTAGGAAATATCTATTTTTATATTAAAAATAGATAGATGAGTTATCTAGCATATTTTTATGGGTTGGGATTTGTTTTAAAAATAGTACATTTCAGTCCAAATTACTACTACCTAGGTTGTTTTTACATATATATCTCAAAAACTAGATTATATTAATATTTCATTTCATTATCCGTTAGACTTTGTTTATTACATTTTTATCTTTTGTCAACTGAACAGTTTCAGGTATCTTAGGGACTATTGTCTACAATTTTCGAGCCGCTGTTTCGTGTGATTTTGCGCAATATGTGTTCAGAACGGTTATCACCGGAAGGTTGAGGTTTCTATGTCATATTTGTATACTTTTTCCTAAATGTTTGCGAATATTTATGGCAATAAAATTTGTTCCTAATAAATATATTTTTTAATAGATTGCTTAAGAAAGACACTTTGAGTAAAGAGTCACATTCTTAATATTACCCATTCTGCAACGATCACAGTGATTTATCTGATATGATGGAAATGTGGTATATGCAAATCGGACATAATCGGTATGCTGGCGAAAGAAATGTGCCACTTTTCAAGACCACGACCGTGGCAAGTGAGGTAAGAGCATTCTCTCGTCTGTTATGTCAGCGGAGCTGGCTAGACGCGACCGACCGGTGAGACGGGGTCATTGACAGTGTACCGGTCGAGTCGAGGACCTTCCTGCGTCGCGTCTCGATGCCGAATGACACGGTCTCGCCGTGCGAAGCCTCGGCACTTCCCTCCTCTGAGCCAGACGCACGCACACTCTCAAACCGGCATCTCTCCCTTAGACATACATATATTCATAAGTATACGTATACACGTATATGAGGCGAATTCAGCGCGCACACTAATACAGACCGCAGTTTTGGCTTAGAAATCAGAAGTGGCCAACCGTCGGATGTTTTCCCGGGCATGAATGAACGGATGAATGAATGAAGGGAGTTTCATTTTTGCCTGCTATCAAGGAAAAAATAATACTTGAAATTCGTTTTTAATTATTTTTTTAGTAAGCAAGCGAATGACTCACGGAAAACAGTGCGTTTCTTATGATCGATAAGGATAAATGCATTTGATCCTTGATTTTATTCTGATGGGAAACCATGTACGTAAGTAATATTATTACAACTTTCCTATTAAAATGATATGAGCAACCCACGCTCAACTTTAGATTGTATGTTCTGACACCATTAGATGATACTTGCCCGCTAAATATTTCATTGATCTTTAGACATGTTACAATGTTAATATTTTCTGTAATGTATTATTTTGGTAGTAGCAATTTGTCTTTTAAAGTAAGTTCATATCTATCACAAAACCTCTCGCATACGTTTTTGGGTTTGATATTAAACATATTTATCTGACCTTTAAATTTATAAACATAGGCTAATGGTATTGCATTGGATCCTTTCATTTCATTTCAAAGAAAAATGTTATATTTTGATAATATTGCATTATCGTTACAATGCAAGTCGCTGATATTAAAATATGCTTTAAAATAGGAATCGTCTATTTTGGTCGATTTGTAAAAAATGTTTCTTAGTTTTATTTTAAAGTTATGTACTTCAAAACTGATAATTTGTAATTTAAAAGAATTATAAATGGCTTTATTTGCAATTTTAAAATTATAGTTTAATTAATAAAGCCTTGTGAATGTATTCGTGAAATTAAAAAAAATATATTCTTAGGTCAATTAGTAGCAAATATTCGTATATATTTATGCGATAAGGTATTTAGCTATATTTTTAGTATGACAGATCTGACCGTTCGTTCACACTAAGACGGTGACAATGCGATTTTATTGCTTTTGGCGTCTGAGTTGAATTATTTATTACATTTATACATTTTTATTCAAATTTATTTAATTTTGCTTTTTAAATGTATTTATTTTAAATAAAAATATATATATATATTTTCTATAAGATTTTTATCTATACTTTTTGTATAACATATTGTAGCGTTCGTTCACACTACAACGGTGACGGTACGATTTTATTGTTTCTTATGCGAATTTTCGACTCTTCAGAAGTGATAATTATTTTGTTCTGCTCTCTCTTCTATTATAATATTTTCTTAAATAATGTTTTCATCCAATTTTAACTTCAAAGAAGTCGTAAGATAAATTTAAACATGTGTTTTAATGGTTGCATCCTTACGAGCGAGTAACATGTTATTATGAGCACTTGTGTGTCAATGACATATTTGTATTGAACTACAATGTATTTCATTGAATATTAGGCATTCAAAGTTTTACTTAGTTATTCTTATATTCTATAATAATATTTTATTTTAAATTTTGGAGTTTTTAAGATTCTGAAGCATTTTAGAGACACATTATTTACTGATACAATGTATTCAAAATATTGTTTATTAAATATTTAAGTCAGTCTCAGTGATTTTATAATCTGACCTTGAGACTATCAATAATTTATTATCCGTAGGTTTTGATCAAGATCGAAGATGATCTCAGTAGAAGTTGTCGAATTTCAATTGACATAGATTTTTTCCTTGGAAGTTTAGTACAAAAAGCCTATTAAGGGTTGACCTCTCTGCCGTTTTCGGTCCCTCATAGATCCGCAGCATCTTCGTTCTCGACTCCTGCATCCGATCTCCGCTCAGCTACCCCCGAGGCGAAGGCGCTAGAGGGCCCTCTGGCCAATGGCACTCCCCCCTCCCCGCCGCCGCCTCCCCGAGTATTTAAAGTGCGAGTGCATCGCCGACGCAGAGTTCACTCGCGGACGAAACCTCGACCATCTCGCACACCTCCGCCGCAGTGTGTGTGTGTGCTACGCGAAAATAATCATATTAACAAAAATAAAATTAAAATAGCAAAATCGATCGGACATGCATCGTGGAGTTAACTTGTGAAAAGAGTCTTGATTCGAATTTTTTTTTTTTTGATTTTTTTTATTTTGAAATTCGCTCTTCTTCTTCTCTGGGACTGTGGTTGACTGTGTAGTAGAGTGGCCGGGGCACTTGCGGGACCGCGAGCGAGGAGGCTGCCGTGGTCAGTCGGACCCCAACGACGGCCCTGGGTGGACGCGCACTTCTCGCAGTAGACACCCCTGGACTACGATTTTCCGGACATTTTCGCGTAACGGTAAGGAATCGAATCGGCTAAATCACATGTGCTATTATAATAAATCACGATTAGTGAATCGCGTGAAAAATTTACGTAATCAGCGGAGATTTTCAGAAGTGTCTTTTATAGTGGAAGTGGCCGACATTGTCACTCCACTAATTGAGAATGTTTTAAGTGAAATAGGGTGGAATTAATATAATTGCAAATTTGCTTCATATTATTTTTTCAGATTTATTAATAAATCTGAAAAAATGTATTATCACAAAAGTTTCGGATTTTAATTGTTTTCACAGGTTACTTATACTAAATCGTATAACTAATAAACCTGAAATTGTAAAAATATAATATAGAAAAAACTAACCGTTATAGGCTAAAATATAATACATAAGGGCGCAAAATAAAAATTCTCAAATTTAAATGTGTTTCTAAACTATGCTAAATTAGAAGGAAAATTTTAATTTTAATAAGATTTACAATTGCACTTGTGGAGTGAAAATTAAACATATATATAAAATATAATTTATGACTCCAGGATATTTTTTAGTGCGCCTCATATTATTTTTAAATATATTAAGTGAAAACAGCATTAAATATTGGATTATATACAGTATTTTGGGGCTACTATTGAGCGCGCCTCATAATTGTACAACCATATAATATAGAGATGAATAATTAAGTGTTAATTTATATATTTTCAACACCTCAGTAATATAAAACTTATTGATAATTTTTAATAAAATAAAATAAAAATAGATTGGGGCTACTTTCAAGTGCTCCCACATTTTATGCTAAAATATACAAGGAAAGCACAAAAAAATACTGATGCTTAGTTAAGTTAAAAGTATGAAGTATTTTATTTTTTTTAACTCAATAATTTATTTTGTAAAAATATTTTTAAATAAATACAGGCTACTTTTGAGTGCGTCTATTACATTACAAAATTAAAATATTTTTGTTAGGATTTATACATAATCAAATTTTCACTATAATTAAAAATAATTATCTCTGGGCTACTTTTAAGTGCGCTTTAATTTTATATTACAGTTTGAGAATATATAATTTATTTTAAATTCTTTAGAGTTGCTTCTAGCATGATAAATAAAATAAAAATATAAAGCATTTTTTTTGTTTAATTAAAAATATTTTATAATAATTACCAAATGGGCTACTCTTAACTGCGTTTCATAATTATTTTTCTGAAGTTCAAACTGTTATTTGTATACATAACTATTTTTCACTACAATGAAAAAAAAACTAATCTCTGGGCTATTTTTAACTGCACTCGCATTTTCTTATGAGTGATTGAGTTTATTAAAAAAGCGAATAAAATAAATAATTCTAGGCTTAAAAATATATTATTTTATGTTACATTTACTTAAAATTATTTAGAGCTACTTTTAAAATGACCCATTTTATTAATTTACCATATTTTATTTTAAAGTAATTTTAATGGAATAGCTATTTTTTTATATTTATATACACATATTGTATATAATAAAAATCAGAGAATATCTTAATATTAATAATAAAATTAATGAATAATTTTCACTAATATTAAAGTGTGCCCACATTTTGAGTGTTGTAAATGAACAAGGAAAGTAAATAAAATATTCTGTCCTTAATTTCAGGTTTAATTCAAAGTATTTTGTACTATTTTTAACGTAACAAATTTTTTTTGTTGAACGTTAAGCTTTATTTTCTATATATTTAAAATATATATGAACAGCTACTTTCGAGCTACTTTTAAATGTGCATCATTTTATGATATATATATATATATATATATATATATATATATATATATATATATATATATATATATATATATATATAAATGGCAGGAAAAATAGTTCTAAAATAAAAATTGGATTTATAGCGTATTAAAAAAATAGTTTGAGCTATTTTTAGCAGCCCAATACTTGTTTAATTTGAAGCATAAGTGACTTAAACTATTGATTTAATATTTATTTATATACATTAATAATAAAAAAATTGTGTTTGCGATTGTGTCATAAGTATCTGACAGATTTTAATATTACTTTGCAATAAAATTGATCAGTCTATAAATATATAATAAATTAAAGCGCAAAAGCATTTTATAAATGAAATAATAATTATATATTTTATTTTTCTAGTTGTTTTAAAACACGTTTTAAATTATTTAAGTGCTTTTCAAACTATTATCAAATATTTTTATGTGTTGTGTAATTTCAACAAAATAATTTGTCTCATTGTCTGTACGTTCAAGCACTTCTACGTGGAAATCTCTCCGTCCGATTTCCCCGGATCGGGTCATATAACAGATGTTTAGCGACTGAATAATTCTGCGTACTCCTTTCGTTCGAATCGAATTTGTATGCAAGGTCCGATAATGGCCATTTCACTACGTGAATGGTTTTACGGTATCCGTGCGAACTGCTGCAACACTGTCGAACTCACGCTTCGTCCTGGCGTTAATTTTCACGTGATTGACTCTATAAATGGCTTTCGATAAAAATAAAATAAAAAAACAGTTTTTTTTATTCTGGCTCGAAACCCGCTGGGCGTCTATTAAATATAATTCTGCTCAGGTGCTAATTAAGATTGTAAATGTTCATATCCAATTATTACACACGATCGAAAAGTAATCAAGCGCGTCATTTGGCGTGTAATATATAAATTTGTAAACTCGTTGTTTAGCTAAAGGCAAAATTATTTCGCATTGAGACATTTATAAAAATTTCTACGCGTTATTTATTATTCTATACATATTTATATATTAGAGATTTTAAAGTATTTTTTTTTTTTTAATATTTTTTGCTTACTTTATCTATTTATATGATTAGTTCTGTTAATTTAACGTTGTAAGTAGTTTTAACAGTTTTTAAATGCACATTATTTTTTAATGTGATAGTCGAGAATAATTGGCAATGTTTGTCTGAACATTTCACTTAAGGCGGTGTTCCAAAAGCATGTATAGCACAATACGAAGAGCTTTTGAAAAATCAAAGTTTCAGAAATACGATTATTCAATATTGTTTCGAGGAAGCCTGGAAGACTATCAATAATTCTCTCTCCGCGGGCGAGAAACGCTTTGTTCTCGACATACCTGCGGGAAAGAGAAGCAGCGCTGAGAACAAAGCTTTGTGTATATCGCAAAATCGCCGATAATAAACTCCCTTCTTCGTTCACAATAAGAAAATCAATAAATCCAGAATCCAATAATTATTTCATCCGGTCGTGTGTCCGCGTGGGCGTCGCCCGTGAACTCGAATGCACCGATCGCTCTCATATTCGCATCGACGCCGCTTTAGAAAATTATCGGCGGTGTGCGATGGGAGTGTTGCCGAATGGGGATTTACTCTCGGACCATTGTAAGCGACCCTACAGATTCGCTTTTGAACCCTCTGCGCGAAATTCAGGATACACGAGGATCAGAATTGAGAGTGCTGGCTTATTTATTTTTTTCTGAGAAAGTAGTAAAATAGTGACATTATATAAAAAATATTAATACAGCTTAAAATCAATAGATGCCACAAGGCTCAAATTATTTTTATTATTTATCAAGATGTTCATCCGTGAGATTAGAAAAATCATGGAAAACCAAATCTCTGATGATTAATCGGAAGCAAAATTATATAATAATCACTAATTCTGATTTTCCAGACACGATAGAAATTTTAGAACACTTGATTCCATATAGGATTTGAACTCATATTTATTTGATATTTTAAATTAACCACACTATTTTATGTTTAACTATAAAAAAAATATTTCAGTTAATTTTTTTTATTTTTTAATGAAAAGTTTCATTCATATTGGGATAGTCATTCTTATCAAAATATAATATCAAAAAAAAACTGCAATTTTATTATATTTTTTAATAAATTCAATATTTGAACTATGTATGATAAAATATTTTTTATAATATCATACAAGGATAAAAATGTTTGAGAGTCACTAGTATTGGCTGTATATGTATGTATGTGCCTAAGTGTTTCCACTTATCATTCAAGAGTCAGAGCAAAAGGAGATAAGTGCCAATTTTCGTCAATCAAAAAGACAGAAATTTAATTTATTTTATTGCTCTTAAATCTATATTTTAGTTTTAAATTATTAATAAGCAAATAAGTTTGAAAATATTATATACAATATAACTTTATTTATGTGATATATAATATTTAAAATATAATCTCCAACTTTTTGGATATGCTTTTGTAATGCTATAAGCTGTAATAAATATATATAGTGTATAAAAAATATTTTAAGAATAGAAAAAATGTTATTTTTGCCTCCTTATAAATTAGTACCAGTGATGTAAATTATTGAATAATATCTGAAATATCTATATGTGTCTGGGAGATCGGAATTTTTGATTATTATATAAATTTATTTCTAATCGAAAATCATATATTAAGTTTTCTTAGATTTTTCTAATCTCACATATGAATATCGTGATGAATAATTAAAATAATAACGAGCTTGGTCGTTCATAGTAACATACATACTTCACTGTTGTGTCTTTTTACTTACTTAGTAGTTGTTTATTCAGTTCTAACGTATCATACGGATTAACGGAAGATTTGTATTAAATAAATATTTTCCAAATAATTTTAAGCTGCATAAATGGTGTGGTATCAATACTATTGCATATAAAAATATTAAATTAATTTTCTATTGGATTTAAAATAGTTTTTATTGTTGCCTCTTTATAAGTGAGTTGCACGATATATGCTTAAAAATATATTATTTGTATTTAAACATTTTATTCACGTTCACCCTATATTTGTATATACAGTAATTATAATTTATATATTGGGGCACTAACAAACACACAATTGGGGTGATTTTGCCAGAAGCGCAAAAAGCATACCATGAGGGAAACTGTAATTTAATTATCGAACAAATCAAATTAATCTGGCGTTACATGACAAATTCATCGGATTCGATATATGAAATGTATATCTGTGCATGTGTTTTTATTTCGTTCACTATCACGAATGAATTATTATTATGCAATATGCAACATATACAGAATGCAACCCGCGTTCGTGATCTATTTTCGTACATATTTTATTGAATAGTGAAATTTAATGGCACGATACAAGAACATCGGCCATAAACTTCTCGTGTTGAGCTCGAGAGATCAGATCATAGAATTATTGCTGTCTATTTCCACCAAGTGGATGATGGTTGTCCATAGCCGGGATGCAGATGGTGTGGGTGGTTTTGGATCGTTGAACCATTGGGAGAGATACATAGATATAATGGCATTAAAAAACGCTTTTAAGAACACTCGAGAAATGCACGCGTTCCATCTGTCGCTTAACCCCTCGTGCTTCTAAACAATGAACTTTCGCACTTTCATTGAATCTATTCAAAAGTCAATTTTATTGTTTATTTTGCCGTGATATCAGATTACGTTCTGTTCGATTCGATTCTCTCTCGCTTTATTATGTTTGATTGATATCGCTGTGGGGCGATAGGGTCCTGGAATCTCATCTCGGCTCGACATCTCAAAAGGAGCAAAGAAAGCGAGAGTCCACTTTGCCTTTCTTTTGTCACAATATTTTTATTTTCATAACATCACTCGGAAACAATTCGAAGTATTCCCAGTAACATTATTCATCTTCGATTCATAGTCGAACAACCTGAGCGGATGAAGATTAATGGTTTGGATGTTAGTAATCGAAAAACGACCACGCACGATTTATTCCTAATTAATTTCTTCACTTACGATTTCATTACAATGTTGTTTTACAGTTAAAACGTTATTGTATATCACATGTGAGTTTTTTTAATTAAATAAAAATAGCAGTTCTATTCTATAAATTTTAGATAATTTATTTAACTTCTCGTCTTTTTGATTTTATCATACTTTTACACAATATCATTTATTTTGTTGTGATTCTTACAAACATGTTTTTTGTCACAAATGGACCATATATAACATTTAAAATATTTTTTCAATGCACGATAGATTTGGAAACGAATTGCATATGGATCGTACTATTTTTCAATTTCTGTGATGTCTGTAAGTAATTATTATATAATTACAGCTCCGATTGATCAAAACAGATTAATTCATTTTTTAATCTCACGATAGAAAATCGTGGTTAATAGTTAAAAATAAAATATTTCATAGTGACATATATTGACTGTTACTGTAATAATAATAAATAAATGTCACTGATTGCAGTTTGGTGTCTCACTATTAACCTAGTAGTTGTTGATTGTTTCCACCTTCATTTAACGCATTGAGTTGTAAAGAAAGATTTAAAATAAATAACATGTTTTTTTTGTTATGGAATGAGTAGATCGTGTCATAACTTTGTCAGTTGATGCTGTAATGCCAAATAAAATGCTAACAATTACAGTTGCAGACTCTTATTATGAGAATATTTAATATTATATCAGTTATAAATATTAAAAATATTTAAAACTGAATATTTAAAAAATATCTGTCTAGTGAAATATTTAAAAATAAATATTAAAAAAATATTTTACTAGAAAAAAAAAATTCTAGTGAAACATTTAAAAAAACTGTCTTTTTGAGAAAACAATTTTTGATGAACCGCTAAAAACACAAAAAACTCACATTTTATTATTTTTTTATGAACCGCTGCATTATTTGCATCCCAATTTTTGATTTGAGATCTTTTTCAGCCATGTTAACAGCTATGGCCTTACAAATAATAACCGACAAATAAAATAATGAAGTAAGACAAACTTTTTAATTGCCGAAATTTCATAAATTACCCATATTTCCGAGTAAATATTGTATAGCTATTGACTTTCTCAATGGTTGATATTGAACTTTTTATCTCTGAAAATAAGTACAAATTATGTTTTTTTAAGTCAGTCTTATTAATTTATTATGCTAATTTGTGCATACACACTTATTATATTTTCGGCATCAAGTATCATATAATTAAAATTATTCATACTGATTATTAGTATTATAACTTTTATTGTTTTAAAAATAATAATATTTTTTTATTGTTATTGTATGTGTATAAATCTGTATTCATTATTTAAATGTATTTTTGAAATGTTCATATACTTACCAATATATTTTTATATTTTATCAGTAAATAACTAACGAATATTGGGAAAATTCGTTCCTCAAATATGTATTATTTACGATTAAAAAACCAATAGAGAACCGACAATTTAAGCCATCTAAATGTTGACAATGAATAAATTTATGATTGCGAGATACTTTTACGTGCACTAAACATATTTTTTTTATTATATATTCTCATACATAATATTGAGTTAAAGTATGATATATTAAAATATTCGATTGAATTGTATCATTAACTTTGCGAGTTATTTTATATTGTTTATTTTTTGTATGTCACGAAATTTTGTGTACGCATTTTTGCGAAAACAACTTGACCCATTTATTTAGAAATGATGTGTGATTTATGATTGCAGCTACATTTTAGTTTATTGCTTTTTTATGTACGTACATATTTGTTTATAATTTCGCAAAAAAATATATATAGACTAATTTATTTATATTGGAGATGATGTGGGCTACTTTAAAATGCACTATTATTAAGCAATTTTTTTTATTTAAAAACACATAAGTGAATCATATTGTAAAGTTTATGTGCAACTTAATTTAATGAATTAGCATATCTATAAAATCATGCAGATTTGCACGTATGTTTTATAAAATTGTTGCGTTATTTGACCCAGCGTCGAATTCTTTCGCGATGAGAATACAAAGCGAACAATTAAAGATGCTGTGCATCTTTCTGCGACCAAAATCGAGAAGTTGGCCCACACAATCTGTATTCTGATGCCGAATTTGAAGCCGCGTGTCGCCTTTCGAAAGTCTTTCTGGATTTGTGGGTCAAATGCGTCCTCACGTACGAGAGGGCCCATTGTCTCATGAACAGGTTGACCCCAGGCGAGACGCAACCTGCGACGTAGGGCAGGTCGCGGAAGGTCTGTCGCTTTGTAAAAAGGCACCGCATTTACATAATATCAACGCTGGTGATTTATGGTGATTGGCAAAGGTGTCGGTGGAGTTGCCGCAAAGTCACATCAGAGCCTTCGGCGAATAGCATGTCTTGTGGCTAGGTCTAATTGGCCGAAAACGGAAGAATTAACACCAGTTTATTGTGTGGGACCTCAGTGGTGCCGGTGATGCTTCTACGACTTTCAAAGTTTAACGACCGAGTCGTTGCACTCGGTTAACTCGATTTTTGACGAGTGCGTTAACACCGGTCAAATGTGTGCGGTGTCGGGATTCGCACAAAATTGCGTGCAAACGCGTTTAATGCATTGATAATATTTTTTAATATAAATAAAATCTTACTTTAAAATTCTACTCATTCGATCAACATATATTTTTTTATTTCGTATAAGATTATCATAATCGATTTGATTTGGAAAAAACTATTTTATTTAACGGTTAAGTTAAATGTAATTTATTTGTATTTTTACTCAATATTATTTATTAAACTTAGTGTTACAACCGCATGGAAAAAAATTACTCAACTTAAGAAAATAATTTATTTAGTACCGATAATAAATATTGTGATGAAGGTTTTTATTTAAAAATATTTATTTTTATACCTAGTAATCATGACGATGATCTAGCTCATTTTTGGTTACAATAACATAAAATATAGTTTTAAAACCAGTTTGAAAAGGTAAATTACATAAAGTAAATCAAGCTTTTTATTAAAATAGATACTTCATAATATATTTTTTTTTATTATAAATAAAAATAAAAATGACTTTTTTACCACCCCATAAATGTTAAGCCCGTTATAAAAAATAAAAATCGACCGTCTTTCAAGAGCAAAAGACTACTTTGGTTGTCATACTGTGGCATATATCACAAGTTTTATTGTAAATTGCTCCGTTTTGCGGCCGTCGCGTCGCAGCACACGGCCTTTTCGACCACCCTGTATTTCCTTTTCTGCAATATAAGTCACACAAGGGTCAACGCCTTCGGCACAAAAATTGCAAATAAAATAAATAGAGCCTCGCACAGAAACGCTCGCATCTCCACAAAGGAGAGCAACAAATACATAATCCCACCATACACGATGAGATAATGTACATATAAAAGGTGAACTTAATAAAGAAGCGAAGACACGTCGCCAGATATTGCCAAGTAAAGGCACGCGGTCATAGGAACGTCTGCATATTTACATCAAGGACGTCATACGCATCTCTGTTTTGTTTAAATGGCCATTTAGTAACCCACGGGGTGGGTATATCACTTTTGTGCTCGCCCACGTATGTAAATTATGCCCATTGTCACCCGAGATGCATTAAGCGATAAGTTCGATCTACTCTAACCCTTTGCTAACCCACGTCAATGCATGAGATGTGATTATAATCGATAAACAGCATTATTGATCGATCCACAGCCGAGACTTGTCATGTATTCTACATCCAATACATAGTAATAAAAAAAACAGCTTTTCAGTAGCGAACATATGCAGAAGCTATTCAATTGTAGATGTTTAGCATTCATAAAAAACGTAGTTATTAGACGCTTAACGTCACGGTAACAATAACAAATGATTTCGCGTAATTCCAGACACGTCTACTGTGTATAATGCTCTATTGACCTTCGGATAGCCTAATTCGCATATTTGCCATTAAATTAATGCCATTGACGTTATGCTCATTTATGAATAGTTTAAACATTAGTGGCACGTTATAAAGATATCAAATCTGCATTATCTTGCTCAACAACAAATCGTGCCCCGGAGGAAATTATACGCTATACTCGATATTTTTCATTATGTATTTTTAAACTTTTATTTGATGCACACACAAGAATGTGAGTTTAAATTGTATAGCAAATATTTGCACATACAATTCGGGATGTGCTTGTAAAAATCGAGTCACGTATGCACTCACAATGATGCAACCGATTCTTTGGCACCGGAATATTTTAGCTTTTTTCACATCAGAGTGCCAAAACGAATTCGAAAGTGTTGGCACTGGTATCGAAAAGTGAAAATGTGGCTATTTTATAAATAAAAAAATATGTGTATGTACATACGGTTGCTGAAAGGCGGCGCAGCTTTTAAAAGCTCTCACGCTCAACGCAATCAGACACATGTCATAAAGTGACAGGACAATGGCTGTAAAATATATCAACCCTTAGCTGGTAAGCTAATTGTGCTTTAGATGTCGGTTTCCATGCAATCAGTAGCGTACCTATTTAAATAAATATTTTATTATTCATAAATATGTGACTCATTTAAAAATTATTGCTATGGACCAAATTTGTCAATGGGTTTTTTTTAAGGCCAACGACATTGCATATTGATATTTTCCTTCAAGATTCACACCCACATTTGCAAACTTTTTGATGTGTCATATTGTAAGCAATATAAAAAATCGAGTGCACATGTTAACATTCGACGTTTGTTGCAAAATGTTGAGCAGAGACATTGCTCTGGTTGTACAACCGCTACCTTACCATGCTGGTATCATTACTTGACCTATCCATATTCTTCTTATGGCAATGTCACTAAATGGCCTTAACCATTGATTGCCAAGAATGGACATGGACAAGATGGGTAAAAAATAATACTCAGTTTTTTCAATCACGCCTCTTATAGTGTTACATAATGAACAAATAATCTTAAGTCTATCATATTAGACAATAACGATATATAACAGACGTAAGGTATTGAAATCAATATATTTATTACTTTGAAATAGTATATGTTCATATTATATCTTAAAATAACTAATTTATAATATATTTAAAATAGTAGCACATATTTTTAGTGAGCTAAAATTTTAAAATTATTTAAATATGTTACTAATTTAAAGATTATTGATATCTCACTATTTACTTAGTAGTTATTGATTGTGTTAGCATTGTAGTATTTATGCTTGACATGTTGCAACGGAGGATTGACAATAAATAAAATATCTTGATGAACAATTTTTTTTTATATTTTAACAAATACTCGAAAATATTTTTTTATTTTAAATTTTAATATAAATATATTTATTTTAAACTTATTTTTATTTTGAGGTTTATTGTGTTTATTAATGTAACTTGTTTTTGCAGATATAATTAGATTTTTGTTATTGTTGTTCATATTTTTTTTCAAAAAGACTTGTGTATGATACTATATTTTAATGAAATGGCAAATATAAAAAAAATGAAAACGATACTTTCATTTTTATCAGTAAATTATGGCAGAAGAATGAAACCAAATTTAATACAAGTAAAAACTGTCATACATATGATTATGCAATAAGTTTTTACTTGTATTAATATAAAATATATTTATACTTATATACAAAACGAATGATGTATATATATAGTAGATAAAATAAATTTGTTAAATACAATAATAAATCATATTTTTTCATAAAAAAAAGTTAATTGTCAATTATATTGTTTTAAGTCAATTCGTGTGTATTAAATTGTATTATTGTAGAAAAAACCTGTTATGTATTGCAATAATACAACTGCGTAATATTGAGTCAGGTTCATTATAATTACATTACTATATTTTATAGTTATAAATTTAAAACTAACCTCTGGTATTAGATTATTGTATTTACAATACAAGATGCTGTTAATACTGAATTCAATTGCTAAAGTATATCAAAATATATACAATAGTTTATATTTAAATTCATTGGTATTATATGATTAATATAATATGACACAATAGACTTCAACGAGCAATAAGCCGCCAAACCTTTAATTACTAAATATTAATAATTGTAAAACGCATTACTAATAATGATTTTATTTTTTGTTGCAGGTAAGCTTCATTGAATCCATCTGTCTACCATCCATCTTCAAACATCGTGATTGAGCCGTAAGGTTGGATAATTTTTGTATAAATTGAATGCGATGACACAAATATTTTAGCTTGTAAAGCTTCATAATCGCCTTAACAATTTTATCTATATTGTTGTATTAAAGTGATGTTTTGCAACAGTGGATGATGCAATGCTTAAACTTAATACGTTTATAATATTACAGAAGCTCATAATTTAACTGTACAAATGTATGTGCGAATATTTTTTCTCCCCTATTTGCAGATAATGTAGGAAAAGTCTGTGCTATCTTCCCACGCGCACTGTTTAGAAATAGATCTGGTTCATAACTTGTCGAGGATTATTAAATGCTTTTTCCATATTTGTAATACTAGGGGTTCGCACGGACAGTTTTTCTCAACGTTATTGCGCAATGTTCGAAGTCGTTGACTTCCATAGAAACCTTTACCATTTTTATCAGTGTATATAAAACACATACACACAAGATGTCGTTCATCTAAAGACATTCATCAATCATCATTTAGCAACGGATGCAGGATGGCCTTCTAAAGTATTTTGATTGGCCTCATACATATACGTACATAGGTATTCTCGTAAAATATTAAGGTAATTGCCATATAACGTCATGATGTACGCGCCGGCTCTATAAAAATGCTTAGATCACCATGTAATTGCGATATTAAATTAATACATATTTATTCATCAATAATAATATAACAAATATTCGTGTTATTTTTTAATTATTTAATAACGTTTTTTGCTATTATTTATATTAAGATTGTTACTTTACAAATGAGAAGCTTAATTACATTATATCTTAAAACTTATAACGCAGATTTATTTATTTATTTAATTTTTTTGTTGATCATTTTCGGTCATCTTTAGATTAGCTAACCTAATAAAAATCCAAGTATGGTTAGTTCATGCTTTTATTAAAATATGGCGCTGAATTTTAAATCTTGCTCTCAAAATTTGGCAGTGCATCAACGTGCACGGTGCATCATATTTATATAGTGACCGCGCGCGAAATGTATGCCAAATGCATAATAAAGCCTTTGCGGTAGAATTTACAGTTTTGCATCGGTATGAAACTGGTTTTTGCAACGGATTAACGTCGTTAACATAACTTTAAATCGAAACCGTATAGTTACATAAACGCGTTAAGAATATTTGAAGAACAGGGCAAAGAATGACGATCGTGTTTCGTACAATGTATCGTAAAAGTTAGCACCCGAGAGAAACTCAAACGGAATGAGCGAATGTGTCACGATGGAATTATGGCTAGCGACGCTTTGCCACGTTTTGTTTCCATTCATCATCGGACCATTGAAAAATCCAAAGCTCGCCGAGAGCTTTCCGGCCATGAGCTCGACTATAAAACCGCGACATGGCGTGCTCAAATTTGACCTCGTAGAAACCCGCAACGTATATACTGAAAATGAAAATAAATGGACAAAGCGATGTGTTTGACCTCACGCAGGTCGTTGTCGATAAACATCATGGATTGATTCTCATCCTTTTTTCTATAAAAATTCATACAACATTCTCAGTGTCTTAATCAATTTTGTATAAGTGTCATAAAAATCTTTGTGCTTATAAATCAATTACTATTACTAATTTCAAGAACAATTATTTACGCCCTTGACCGCAGCGGTTATGCAACTTTGAACATGATCGCAACGCGATTACATACGTTTACGTTATATCGATAACAATGTATGAATTACGATGCATTATTATTATAAAACATTTCCTAAGGGCACGATGCTCGGCAACACACCCACTCGAGATGCGAAAACGAGTGGGTCTCAGATTTCAATATCACCCGAAGCGAGTATTCAAATTGAATATGTGGTCACTCTGCACATATCTTGCCCTACAACACCTGAGCCCTGCATGCTCCGGCGTAGCATTACGACAAGAGAGCAAACAAAGCGGGAGGCAATCCAATCCTTGACCATGCATGACATTAAAACGACTATCGTGATCTCTTCAAACACACAGCGTTCCGAAAGTCATAAAATGATATGAAAGGGTATTTATTATACGTACATGTGCGTTAGAACTCCAGCGTTGTACACTTTCTGAGAAGCGTCGTTAAAAACGCACCGTTATGCTTAGAAGTACACTTTGAAGAACGTTCATAAGTTGCTAATTTTATGCACATTTCTTGCTTAAATCGGCAATCTATTCGAGCTTTCTCTCTAAAGTTTGCTCGGCAGTAAAGCAATAAATGGTATTTTTAAATGTAATGAAGTACCACAAAACTTTGCGAGAGATGGTAAAATTCATTTTATAGTTACAGTATAATATTTATTACTATGAAAGAGCTGCCATAATGCATAGCTTTTATTAGTGGTAAAGTTTATTAATATTTACTTTTCGCGAATGTATAATATAAGAACATGCAAATGCCAAAGCTTTCTTGAGAAACTAATTAAATTTTATAGTTTTTACAATTAATAGGTTAAAAATATTGTATAAAACCATCAGTTAAATGTTGCAATATGTTAAATATAAAGGTTAGTTCATCTTTATGACACACATATGCGATCAAGTTTTATATCAACGATATCAAAATAAGTATCACACTATATTATTTTAACTACAATGTAAATGTAATAGCAGAAAAAAATTTAAAAACGTATTTTGTAATAAAAATCAATTTTAATACAGATAATTTAACTTTTTCTACAAAATACAATATTTTAGTCTAATAAAATATGTCTAGTCTTATTTTGCGCATTAATTACTTTAAAAATATTTTTTATCACTATTTTAATTTCATGCTTAAAAAAATTGATAATCGAAACAGTGATTATTTCATTACCATTACATTGTTAGATTTCAGGAAAGTCTTCAAGCATAAGTATAATAACTTATATTTTTGTGTTGAATGCTTTACCATAAAAGTTTTAGTTAGGTTAGTGCTATAATAACAAATGTTTATTTACCTAATATTTATGATAAATAAAATAACATAGCTAAGACCGTTTTTCAGTTCATTTAAAACATAAATAAATTCTTTAATAATTAAAGCAATATTATATATAATAAAAAGTACAATTATTAGGTCTTATGTTTTACTTATTTTGAGATTTGAGGCAATTTCATTTTTTTATTAAATAATTTTTCTAAAATGTATCTTTAGTATTAGTATGAAAAAATCAAAATATTATGTTCAATGACATTGAATTACAAAATAATAAATAAAATATTTTTAAGATCCTATTTTTTTTCTAGTACATTTTTTAATGGAGTCACAATAATGTATATATTCCTAAAATGTATCTAACTATATTTTATTTGTCGTGTATACAGATTTTGAAAAAGCCTTTGACAAAGTTTGTCATAGGTTATTATTAAAAAAATTGTCGAACCTCGGTTGCTCTGATAATTAACTCGGTTATTCTTGAGTTATTTAAGCAATCGTAGACAGTTTGTAGCCTATGTTGGCCGATTGTCAAAAGAATATTTTACCCCTTCGAGGGTTCCTCAAGGATCCAATCTGAGACCTCTGCTTTTTGTGTTATTTATTAATGACGTAAATACAGCAATTAAAAATTCAAGTTTTCTTCTGTACGCAGATGATTTAAAATTATATAAATGCATTCGATCTGTTGTGGACTCCTTCTCTCTACAAAGTGATTTAGACTCTCTGTGGAGATGGGCTTCCATTAACCGTCTGCACTTTAGTGGCGGAAAGTGCGATACTGTGTCATTTTCTCGATCCCGTTCGCCATCAGCTTATTTCTACCATCTCGGTGGTAACATTTTGATTAGAGAAACTTCCACTAAAGATCTCGGAATCACTTTCGAGAGCAAATGGAGGTTCTCTCTACACATACACGACGTCTGTGATAAATCTTACAAGATGCTCGGCTTTGTTATGAGAAATGCCTTTCACTTTGACGATCCGTCAGTTATTCGCATCCTCTATGACACCTTAGTTCGTAGCATTCTTGAATCGGGATCTATAATTTGGAATCCCCGAATAGCCAAATATTCCCTTTTAGTGTAAAAAATTCAAAAAAGGTATTTAAGATACCTTTACAAAAGGACATTTGGTTATTATCCGTACTTATATCCCAGCGCCTTTTTTTTAGGAGCGTTGGGATATGATTCGCTGAGTTCTCGCAGAAAGCTGTATGTCGCTAAGCATTTTTTCAAATTACTAAAAGGTGCTGTCGACAATTCAGCTATTCTCGAGAAATTCCTGTTTTGGGTTCCGGAACATTTTCGAGAATCACGATCGCGATCTCTTTTGATGGCCGTTGGGGCTAGGACATCCGCACTTGCCGACTCGCCTATAGCTGTGGCCATCCGGCTTCTTAATACGCTGGCATTACATATTGACTTATTTAATGTTAGCTACGAGGATCTGATACAGTTTGTAACATTTAATTTTGATATTTTATAATTTTTTGTTATGTTTAAGTATTGTTATATTTATGTATATATACGTTTTTTATGTTTTATAAATTTAAAATTTGTTTTCGACCATCGTGGCGCATTGGGGTAACCTGTCTTAATTTAATCTAAAAAAAATAAAAATTAGTATGAAAAAAATTTAAATATTATGTTCAATGACATTGAATGATAAAATAATAAATAAAATATTTTTTAGGCCTTATTATTTTGCACTTATAAATATTTTTTTTATAAAATCAGTTTTACAAATTTTACTTTTACAATTAATTTAACAGATCTACTAGAATAAAGTCAACCAATTATATGGCGTCATTATAGTTAAAAGCTTGTCTTTCTATCATTGTAATATACTCGCATTAGATTCACTGCGCCGGCGATAGTGCGTACCCACCCGCCAAGACGGTCAATGCCGCGGCCTTCCCCTTAATAACAAATTTACGACGTGAGAGTGCCTCGGCGATAAATCCACCTTTGTTTTTGCTCGCAATTAAATCATCCTTTATTGTTTTACAATCGGCACAGCGCGGTATAAATTTGCCGTTTCGTGTCGGTCATGCAGCAAGGGTGCCTCCTTTATCTCGATGGTGCTGCATCGCGTGTTGAGCGCCAATAACCTAGCATTCTTTCATCTCGTGACGTCCCCCTGGGGAGGAAGATGGAAACCCAATACCTGCAGTCACTGGACCCCATGCGAGAGCGTGTCGCATAAAATGGTGTCGCCCAGCGTGACACCTGACATACTTCCCTACTGCAAGCCATTATTTTTCACTTTTGTCCAAAACTCCTTGTCGTAATTCAGCTTCATCAGTTCTGGATTTAAAGATAAACTAATAAACTGCAACCTTATATTACCAAAAATAAAATATAATCTGATTTCACGCAGTACTTTTTAGTTTAGCACATACGATTCAAGTACATATATGTACATATGTGTTGATTTATTTTTTATTCATTTTATTCGTGACCGTGGAATTATCTATAAAACAGATAAATTTATTTTATATATGCTCACTGTACATTCTGCGGACAGAGTGGCGCATTTAAATATTTAAATAGATGCTGATATCGTAAACATGAAGATGAAGGGCATCTTGTATGTAGCATACTGTGCCTGTTGAAATGATACGACTGCACTTACTTACCTTTTTTAATATACGGACCATACGTTGAATTTATGCCAAAACACTGAATTGCAATGCTTTGTGTCATTCTACACAAAAAAGATATCCGTAATCATGATTCAGGTGGTTTTTTTTTAATTCTCAAACCAAACTTGCGGTTAAATCTTCACTTTAAAAAACAAGACGCATTAGTAATGATTTGTACAAGTGAAGTGGGTCGTGTGTGTTTATTTTGTGTAAGATTATAATAATTAGTCACGATAGAAAATTTATCTAAAAAGTATGAGGTAAAAATATATCATATACAAATTACCTGGCTTTGACGATTTCTTACGTTTCCGCATTTTGACTATTGCACTCAAGTTGTAAATTATTTATGGTCGTGTTCTACGCTTTTTTTATTTTTATTTTGTATTCGCATTTTTGCGCGAATATAAAAGGATGGTTTTGTTATTTGGCGTTTCGTATTACGTGTTATACATTTTTTTTGTATAAAAATGAGTCATGGTATTGTCGAGTTAAAAAAAAAGAATAAGAAAAAATCATTGATTGAATTTGACTATGACGTTTCAGTTTTTTTTTGTTGGAAGATGTAACACTTACCTTATAATTCTAACACGGTCATGATATGGAGATTTTCAATCGATTTGTTTAATATGGTATAACGATAATAAAAACAAGTTTTACATATAATATTTATAATCTATACTGTAGCTTAAAACTACCTTGAAATAAATATATAGATATTATTTTTTTATTCTTTAGACGGTTTTTTATTAATTATTTTCTTGTAATGCTTTCTCTTGTAGCATACATTTTTTATTTAATAATAATTAATCTGTTTTTGAATAATCTTCTAAATAAAAGATTTTATATTGTTAAGAATAATATTAAACAATAATGTTAATAAATATTTCTTTTAATTATTATTTAATTTAAACAATGTTTCATAATAAACTAGTATTGTTTTAGTTATAAATTGGTAGCTCACATACGTCACAAATTTTAGTTTGTTGTCTTTATTAAATCAGCTTTAAAGTTAAAAGTTCACATCGATTTGATCTTTTCTAATTAAATTCTAGTCAATTCTAGCTTCAAAGTGTATTGATAAACAAGAAGCTGTAGTTATTAAATATCGGCTTGAGTGAAGATCGATATTAATAGTATCCTGACGGACCGTATGGTACGAAATATTATATGACAATGCCCTGATTTATGGCAATATGTTAATTATAAAACCTGAAAAATCAATGAAACGTCTTATACGTAATGCTATATGATAATATTTTCCCTTGCTTTATTTCGTGAATGCGATGAAATTCGTGACCATGTCTGCAGCATCACAGATTAAAAATATAAATTGATAATATGCGTTTATAACGTTACTGTACGTTTATAATATTAATAAAATAGCAGACTATTTCCTTCTAGTCTCAAAATAGCTTATTTTTTATTGCCTTAAATACAAGTATTTATAAACAAAGAACTTTTTAAATGCTCTTGAACCCAAATTTTATTTGATTTATAAACAACAACAAATATATCTAATAAATAAATTCAGCCACTACCATAAAATCAACAACAAAAATATGAAAATAAACCAATGAATAAATTTAGCCACTACCATAAATAAACTAGTTACTGTATGTAGATGTTTTTATATATTTAGCAAAAAGTTACCTAGCGTTTATGTTATATCTACTGACCGCTTGTAATTATTAATACATTTGTATATTTCCCTCAAATCAATGATGATGTATATCAAGGTTTATTGTAGTTGTATGCATTAATAAAAAAATATGGTACATAATTTTGGGGCTACTTATAAATGCGCCACTCTAAATTTATATTAATTATTTTGACTCACCGTTGAGTATTTGGTCTATAATCTACTATTGAAACGATGATGTCATATTAACGTGCGTTTTTTCAGCCTTTTTTTCACTCACCCATGACCCCTGTTGTTATTTTTTTCAAGTCTGACTAGTTTGCCGATCGAAATCGAATCTTCGATACATTCGGAAGTGTCCGATGATCCGGAGGTTCGTGACCACCGCAGCCTTGGCGGGAGCATCTTCGTACGCGCGCCGTTTTTTCCTTATTTTTTTGGTTTTGGACGATCAAAGCACTTTCGGGTCGCAAACTTGACATTTGGGATTTGAGGTCGCACGCCCCGCCGCACGTCCTCGACCCTAGCCGTGGAGACCACCGGCTCATCGCGGAGCGTGATCATCAGGATTTTTTCATCCGGAGGTCTTCTTCGGCGTCATCGCCGGCTTGCGTCATCGCGCGGCCTTGCGAAAATCTCTCGCAAAAAAATGTGCAAGAAATAAGCATTTTTTTCTTTCGGTACAGCACCGAGGGTTCGCACCATGTCGGTTATGGCGATTCTCACGATGCCATCGGCGTGAATCACGGGTGTTTATCACTTAATGTGTTTTGATTTGGTGTAATGCGTTCGCGCGATTGGCGATTACTCACATGAAACGCTGTAGTATTCTATAAAAGTTTATGCATTCCTAATTGTGCAATACATACATGCATGCATGAATGCAATAGCATAAACGAATTATTTTTTTTAATCCGTCAAATCAACAAATCGGCGATTCGAATCACGTCATGGAGATTATGCTTTAATGGATATTATACACATCATAAAAAAAAAACAATAAAATGATCCAGTCTACACTTTTGTATTATCCTCGCTCAATATAAATCATAATTATTTTAATAGAAATATATTTTCAATTGCTTTACATCTGCGTTCGATAACGTAAATATTAAATTTATTAACAATTAGTGATACATACATTAAAATATACTAGCAATAATTTAACAAAATTTGATGTAGATCAATTAAAAATTTTCTTGAGCTAACATTTTTATTTTTATTTATCAACTTCCTTCTACAATTTACTTATGATTCATAATCATAATATTAATAATATCATCGATCAATCCTTTTTATGAATAATATATGATAACTGTTATTTATTTCGTAGAGCGATTACTTTCAATGTCAGGAACAGAAAAACGAGAGCAGAAGTTGCCTCCGAAACGCATTTATCACCACTCTCACTTTCGTTAAATAGCATAAATATATTCATACATACAAAATATGTATAACAATACGTCCTTAGTTACATATTCGCGTGCTAATTCCAGACTTTCAATGTCAAATTTTATATTATCTCACGTCAACGTTTATGAAATACGTTTTTGATGAGCGTTCCATACAAAAGGCATTAAAACGAGGACATATCTGGCATGTAAAATCATCATTAAACATGATGTTTTAAAGGTATACATATATATATTATATATCACACATACCATTGACAGTGAACTTGCATACAAGATCATTAATAATCGGCTTTTTAAAGTGCGACATTGAGAGGCGAGCCGATCGTTTTGTGAATGGAGAATGCGTTTTCATTCATGACTTTTGGTGGAAAGCAAAGTCAGGCAAGTCCGTCGACCTTGAGAGCCGCACGCGAAATTTTATTGAAAATTTGCATACAATCCGCGGTTGTCCACAAAAAATACAATTTAATTCAAATAGCCGTTTTATCCTCACTTTTGTATAAAGATAAATCTTTCCTAATAACTTCATTGTTTTTAGTTAAATTATCCGGTTAATTTATTGTCGTCGCGGTTAACAAACGAGGTTTCGCATTGAGCACGATGAGCTGATCTTCTCCGCGTTTGAAGATTATAGCGTGTTGAGAAACAATGGTTCAATGCGGACGTTAGATAATTTTTTCAACTATATTATGAAGGCAATTTGCATCTGATTTTTTATGAATGAGCCGCGTCCGAGATGCAATATAGTAACCATCAATTTTAGAGTTAATTAATTAGAAGCGTGTGAAAAAATGGCGTGATGCAACCGCAGTCAGATTTTATTGTTATACCATAAAATAGATGAACTATTTATGCTAAATCTTGTTTTATATACTGCAATTTTCTATATTAAATAATTGTAGAGCATATTCAGAAATTTACATAAATTAAAAATGCTATTTACTAACTCTATATACATATATTTTTTGCACCTTGTAAGAAAATAATTACGACAATGAATTCTCATCCATTTAAAATACAACATTATTATAAAATTGTGGTATAATATATAATAATCAAGATTTTATTATTTAATAAAATTATTAAAAAGTTAAACTAGGATTAAATTATTCTTAACAAAAAATTTTTTTTTTACATAATTAAATAATATATTTTACTACCACGATTAAATGATTAATATCTAGAAGACTTGGGTTTGTATCTTATATGAATCCTAGTTTTTTTTTATTATCATCGTATATATGCAAATTAGTGACTATTATATTATTGTAATTATTAGTTTTTCCTTGATATTTTTAATATCGCCATGAATATTTTTTTATATTGACATATTGATTGTTAGCTGTAATAATAAAAAATATGCCACTGATTTGCATAATTTGATTTCAGTCTGGTGTTCCACTACATACTTAGTAGTTGTAACGTATCAGATGATTTACAATAAATAAATTTGTTCGGAATGATTTCAAGCTTTATAAATTTATATTGAAATATAAAAAAATATTATCTTAATTTTATCATACGTTTAAGAATAGATTTATATATTACAGTTAGGGATTCCAATCCCGGGCCAAAATTTTGATCCCGGGATTTCGGTATTGCAATTAGCCGATCCCGGGATCCCGGGACCAGTCCCGGGATAATTTTCATGTTATTTTATCGATAAAAATAATTTAAAATGAATAATACAATTTATTTTTACATCTGTTTTTTATAACGTACAATGTATAAAGTACGTATAATTTTAGTCTTGGACTTAAAATAGAAAATAATATATTAAAAATAAAAAAGGGAAGGTCTTAAATATTTATTTAAGAAGAAGAAAATGAACTTTTGACAATGTATGTACATACTATGTACATTCATAGACACAATTAATTGAAAACATTATTTTGAATAAAGTTCACGAAGTAACATCAAAGCATCAAGTGTTTTATCATTTAGCTTTGATCTGATTTTGGTTCCTAAGCAGCCTGCTGCTGAAAAAGCACGTTCAGACTCACAGCCTCAAAGATTCACAGATGACATGTGCAACTCGCGCAAGTTTGTACACGAAATATAACGATGTTGTCAATAATAATTCGATTGTGCTTGATAAATCAACCAATCCGAAAAATTCGGGATTATGTTTTATAATCCCGGGACTCATCGGGTATTGAAAATCGTCCGGGATCCCGGGATCCCGGGATTCGGGATCCCGGGATTGGAATCCCTAATTACAGTAAATAAATAAAATAAATTGATAGATTGAACTTTGTATATTGATGATTTAATGCCTGATAAAATGCTTTAGAAATACTTTTCTGCGAATTGCTACAATTTTATTGCCATTAAAT